>NC_052130.1:1087770-1162035 GCF_012273895.1 Zerene cesonia | reverse complement strand
ATTAATTATAATTTACTATCATAAATTTTCATTTCTAATCAGATTTCAGACTTCTGTTCATACAAATATATTTGGTATAACTTTGCCAAACTTATTGAAAAGAAACCTTGAGGTCACAGGTTCATAATTTTCAAAAGGAAACATGTACCTAGGATAACGTTTAATTCATATTTTATTTTGATAAGTATCTTGAGGAAATTTTTACGTTGTAATAGCAACAATTATTTGTCAATCAATTCATAGTAACAGTATAAAAATAAAAAAGACGCAGATAAGCAACAAAACGGCCTAAAAACCTTAAGTTAAATATAGTACATTTGTAGTTTTAATAAAATTCTACTTTACTTCAGAATCCTATCCTACAATCAAACGATGGTCGTGACAGTGTGTAATATATTATTTGTATTACAGGAACTTTTACCAAAAAATGTGTATTAGTAAAAGGTATTACATATTGAAATATATAATATAGTCAAGATTTTTACAGGTAATTTAACAATGGTTCACTTTTGTCAAGTTCAATTTGCATAAAATTTCAATATTATGCTCCTGCATGATTTCATGATTCATAGATTTTACATGTACCTGTATACTGAGTAGCATTGATACTTGACATTTGACACTGACAGTAATGTAATGTCACTGTCAGTTTCATATGTGCAGCATGTGTTTCGACATGGTGTGGATATGGTTTTGGTTTTACATGTTTTTAAACAAAATAAAAACATTTTAAATAATTCTGCCTATATTTTAACCAGTTTGGGCCTACGTATTTAACCTGTACTTGTGTTTCAATCAAAATGCACTTTATGTGTGTATGAATTAAAATAAAAAATTAAAATGCATACAAACGTGTGTAAAGTTTGTGGTGGTGCTGATATGAACCTTGTCGATGGGTTTTATTATTGCGTTGAATGCGGCACGCAGGACCAGAATATTCAAGAAAGAATAGTCGAGAGTGCAGCTTTCATTGGCTTATACACGAAAAACGCTAAATCCAAAATTCAAAATGTGGAAGAGAAACTGAATTGTAAGCAATTTGTCTTTATTTCAGTAGTTTTTCTTTCTTGCCAAGATGACAAACTGCTTTTCAAGCCGCCGTTCCAAAAATGATGGAGGTTTTCAATATATAATTATTTTTGGGTTTGTTTTTAACAGATTACAGTAAATTAAATTTAGAAAAGTTAAGAAAATTTTATAATACAGGCCATGATGTTTAACCATACAATAAATCAAATTTAGGGACTTTTAATGGAACATTTGGTGTTGCAAGAGCAAGAGTATTTACATAAAGTAAAACAATATTATGAGCAATACTATAAATAAGTTCCAATTGAGCACAGACACATGCAAGACTTTCCAAACTAGAAACACCGTAACACACCGTAATGAAACATAAGGGAAGTCCCGCGTTCCCTATTGGGGTATGGAACAGATGATATACATCTGTTTCACTGATCCATTTTTTTATGTATAAGTTAACCATTGCACCAAGGGGCAGACAATAAAACATACTGTAGTATTTTGGTTGTATGGAAGAAATCATTCACAATTTTAAAACTGCCCATTGTAAATCTTTTGCATAAGTTCTGTAGTATGTAACAACTGCTTTACCTCTATGTATGTTTAATAAATTATCTCTATTATCATATCATAGTGTTGTAATTGTGATGTATTCATTCATTTACTCATAATATAAGGGCTTGGATACAACCTAATGAATAAAATATGCAACCTACTGAGGGTTATTAAAATAATTCTTTAAGACACATCCTTTTTTATTATTTACAGTGGTAACCTAATAATTAAGGTTGACTTAGATGGCATTTGTGTAATGTAAAAAAATATATACTTGTATCCTCAGAATTAAAAGGAACTCGAGAAAAAACAATTATGTATGTTATTTGTTCCAGTGGGCCCAGAATGGTGTAAATGGCATGCATACAATTTTATAATAGCCGGCTTAACAGATGAGCTGATTGCAGCAGGCGCCGCACCTAGTGTGAAACAAAAGATACTATGGATTTGGACGAGATATATGAAATTCTTTAAAACTAAGGATACTAGGTAATAAACATTATTATAATTAGAATGAACGTGATAATAAAATGAATATTTATATTACACTTAAACAACATAAGCCCCCTACAACCTACAAAAAATTCTTTATTTTCTGACACAAAAATAGAGTGATAGTATAATTTTGTTGTTTCTGTGTATGTCTCCATCGTAACCCCAAATGGATGAACTGATTTTGATTTTGGTCCTTTGTTTTAAAAGTGTTGTTAGTTTTAGATCTTGTTAGTGATGTTTTATGAATATCAGTCAACAACAACCACCACTTAACAATAGGGAATTAAATATTTTTCACAATTCTCTCAAACAGGTTCAAATTTGTCAAAGTGTATACATATGATAAATTTAAAATGACACAACCCACCAACACATAATGCGTTGGGAGGATGTTAAATTTTAATATAATTTATTTGTTATGTACTAGGATTTAGGATAGAGAAAATATTTTTTTGTGTTAGCCTACTTAAATTTGGTAGTTTTTGTAATTTAAACAAATATTGGTATTTGGTAAGCCCATAAAATAGAATAAAGAGACACAGATCACTGCAACAGTGGCCTTGGTGATTGCTAATAATTACGTAAACCAACCTCTTAAGCATAATTTTTTCGAAAGAAGTGCTTTTGCATATGCTTAACAAAAAAAGGGCATTTTAAAAGAATATTGAGTAGAGATCTTACCAAATGTATAATGATAATGATATGTTACATGTTTGTTTCAGACCTAAAAGTCAGTTTTTCGTAAATGATGATGAAAACAATGAGGAATGTAATGAAGGAACAAATCATGATGATGATAATGACAATATTGGCAATGTTCATGAAACTAATGATAAAGGTGGTAATGAAAATACAGAGGAACTTGCCGAAAGTGATGTAAATGACCCTAATTATGAGGCTACTAGTAATGTGGGTGGTGAAACATGCAAAACTCATGATGATGATGATGATGATTCAGAATCAAACTATAGTGAAGATGATAAATATGCAGATAGGAGGGAAAGAATGAAATCTCGTATCAAACATGTCACTAAAGGTGTTATCATAGCCATTTTTTATATTGCTTTGAACTTAGATAGAAGTGATATTCAACTATCATGGTTATTAAGGTATGTGAGGTGGAGGGATGTTGACTTTGTCACCTGTACCAAATATATACCGAAAGATCTAGATGTTACTGGAATTCCTCGCTTTTCGAAATTTCGAATATCAATCACGAGGTTGTACAAACAGCATACAATTCGCGGAATTGGTTTGTCACTGATGTATTTTTTAAATCTGGGTTTGCCTATAGTACCGGATTTTAGGAAAATGATAAATAATTATTCAAAAGAGTTATGCGTACCAGAGGATTTTAAAGATTTGGTTTTGACTCTCATGAGTCAATATCCAAACCAACGTATACAACTGAGTCGATACATGCATTATGCAGTGAAATTACCAGATTATGAAGCGATATGCTTATCGTATTTTGTAGTAGCGTTTAAATTATGTTTCGGTTTGGATGATGAGTATGAAAGACAAGTCACCAATGTTGTTGATAAAATAAATGATGAAAAGAATTTAAGTAAATCATATAAAATCAGTCTATCCACAAATACAGACAGGATGTTTTCCTTTATAGAATGGTGTGAATATATAAAGTTGCGGAAAATGATTGTTGGCAAGCACAACTTGCGAATGGCAAGGTTACTCAAATCAGATGTAAATGATTTTGTATTCTTAGAACACTTAGATAAAATTAAATTTAAATCGTCTTCATTATCAAGCGACATAATAAAAGATATGTTAAATAAAATTCCTTTAAAAACCGAAATGGCTGTTATTCCGAAGGATGAATTTGATGTGAGTTTTACTCCTATGGCATCATATACTGATGTTATCATTGAGTACATTCAAGATCCAGATTTGAAATTAATGCTAAGTGAAGACTTTACACAGTATTCGCTTGAATACGCAATAAAGAAATTGCGGCTTATAGAAAATGAGGATTCTAAAAATATTATCAGAGGCGTTACTAAAAACAATAAACTTATAAATAAAAATATAAGTGGGAACTTCAGCGCTCCTACTGGTGATGATGCTAAGATGGTATATATTAGATTTTGTGAAAGAAAAGACGACGCTTCAAATTTACTGCGTCAACTAAATGGAAAAGGATGCGAGAATGAAAATTTAAAAATAGATAGTAATGATAGTTACAGCACAATGCCTGAGGAAGACAATAATGGATTTCAAACAGTAAATAACAGTAAGAATTATGATACTGACAATACTAAGGTTATAAATGAAAATAACGATAAATCAAAAATAGAAGATGAAAAATCTTTAATATTAGAAAATGATTGTAGGACTATCACGTTTGTAGACTATCCAAATGCCTGTATCTATGACGATGACAATAAGGATGATGTTAAACAAGCGATAGCGATGATGAGTGAATCTTTTGGCAACTTAAATGACGAGGGTAATTTTTTTGATTACATTACTAATAATTGTTTACAATCTCCTCAGAGCAATAGCCCTGCGGCTCCAAATCCATCCGAAAGTGTAGATCGTAAAACTATGATAAATGAATTAATACGACGCGCGTGCTCCACTTACAAAATAGCTTTGCCCCGTCCAAGGAAACCTAAAACAATGCCTAACAAGGACAAAAATACACCGGTGAAAAGTAGAACGAAGAAAGGAAAGTATGTACCTGCCGATTACAGAAGTGGCATACATATGAGAAAATGTGAATCATTTATCTTTATGATGCTTCAGAGCTATTACAACAACATACAAGTACAAAATAATGATAATAAAGATGGCAATCAAGAACAGAATTGTATTAACGAAAGCGTACAAGAGAATGTGGAAGAAGCATCTAATCATGCTGAATGCACTTCTAATGCAGAAAATGGATCTGACCCTATTGATTCTACTGCAGATTGTGTGGTACAGGAAGACGACGATGATAATGAAATGGAACAGTTGCTAGATGCGGACGAAGAAGAAAGTGAGGAAGAATTTATTCTACCTGAAACGGCGCAGTTGAATGATGAAGACATTTCAAAATTAGACGAAGCAGCTGATAAAATACTAGAGAAAGAAACAGCTAGATGTGGCCGTCCGCCAAAAAAGAAATTAAAATTGAACGAAAGTACAAGTAAGAAAACAAAAGATACAAAGATAGAAAATGAAAAACTATTGCATCCATCTGCATGGGGTGTGAAAAAATTCAGTTATTGGATACGACATTACTCCGCTCAGACACAAATGCAGAAATCCAAAGACTTGCATGATACATTTAATATTGAATTATACAACAATTTACCAAAATCTTTCACATTTATACTCCATGAATGTGGTTCCATTATCGATTCCACGCCATTTCGATTGTACAAACATATTGAATGCCTTGAAAGACATATTATGCATAAAAATAGAAACAAGAAAACAATTATAAGAAGGAAAAGAAGATCAAAAAAGTCTGTTAAGAAGTAATTTCGTTTATGTAAAATTGTAAATATGTATATACTTGTAGATTTTAAATAAAAAGGATAGGTACCTTTTTCGCTTTGAGGGCGTGGCCTGCTTTAATGTTGCGATGGAATGATAGTGAACGCCAACCTTAACTTACCAGATCTTACATTGATTTAATCATGCTGATGCTGAATTAAAAGTATTTAAAGTATTATAAGTGCATGTAAGTATAAATATTTTTTAGTTCCTTCTCTATGAGGAAACCGGGAAAATTTCTTCTCAAATAAAAGTAAGAATACTGGCAATAGCGGCAAATGGCTTTAGAAGCAAAAGTGATTGTGTTTTTGTGATACCTACCTACGTTTACTCTCGTAACTTATAAAATATATATTGCTTTTAACCTGAAATTATGTTTTATTTTTCAACACCATCACATTTTTAATATAAAAAAAATATTTTATGATGTAGTGGATATGGAAGATATTAAAATTTATGAAAAATTTAAAACTACAACGCGGTCACATAAATTTAACGCCAATGATAACGTCATTGCCTATTGGATGCAGGGAAGAGTGCGGAGCCTAGCATTCCGGAAGCGCGAAGCCGCCGGCAAATGCTAGTTTAACAATAAAATATTGCTCATTCTGGAATGAGAGATTGGTTACAATAAATTAATATTTACATCACTGGAATCCAAAAAAGTATTATATTTTAATTAATATTACCTACTTTGAGTTAAGTCACCTGTGAAAAAAAGGTTAAAACGTACGTTCCAAACTCAATTTTAACACATATTTGCGAATTTGTGGTAGAGACGTCAATCTCAGTCAACTATATTATCGAAGAGAGGCTATAGAGATACTCAAAATGTTGGGAAAGAATATGATTAATTTGTTAGTTCGTGCGAAAAATAAACCGAAATTCCATGTGCCTCAGCGGAACTTTGCCCAAGTTGGTATAGTTATAGCAACACCTGCAAGAGCACCATGTTCCTACTTTGTATGTATTCTGTAATAAAAAAAGACTATTAATTGCTTTTATTTAGGTATAGGTACCTATATTTGTACATAAGCTGGTTCCGCCACTTTACACTGAGGGCTTCGGTCCAGCTTGCGGATCAGGTCACACATCTTGCATAGCTAGCTAGCTACTTGTCGCTGCTGGCCATCCGCCTCTTGATAGTAGTGATGATTTTTCATTTAGCGCCTGCTAGTGGATTTAGGATTATGTCGCTACTTGTTCCAGTGGGCCCACGAGGCTGATTTTGCTGGCATCTATAGCAGCTTCAATTTTTGCGTACCACATGCGAGGTTGCACTGCTTGACGGTTCTACTTAATCGAAACTGCTACACTAAATATTAATCGAAAATAATATTTTTGCCTTTTCAGGAAAAGTTGTTGCATATGGCGTTTATAACAGCTTTTTGGCTTAGCCCAGTCTTATATTTCTTGACTCAAATAAAAGTATGGCGTCGAGAATATATTGAAAATAAATAAAAGTATTTGACTCATAAGGGTATTTTCATTTAATGTTAAGCTAGCGATACGCTTTCGCCAAGCGCGCAAGTGTAAATATTTTTAACAGGTACTTAGTGTATAATTTCAAAACTTTCCGACAAAACAACCCTCCCTTCCATTTAAGAATTTTACCTGAAGGTCTATTAAGACATTCTTTTGATGACTATCGACTTCATTAATGTATCTTATTAAATAATGAGTCGTCTCCACATATCTCAACGTATATAGAAACGATCCGTTTTATTTTTAAAGGAACCGGGTATTATTTATTAACACAGGAAAGGCTCGTATTGTCCCGAAGATAACGCGAACGAAGCCGCGGGCATAATCAAAAAATATTAACTCTGGGGGGTTCGGAAACGATATAAGTGAAGTCCCATGTCCTTTAGTGGGGTATGGGGCAGATGATGTACACCTGTTTCACTGATCGATTTTATTTACGGACAAGTGGTGGACAAAAGGTGATCAGCCTTCTGTGTCCTGCCAGACCGAGACATTTTTTTTTCTGCGTCCCCACCGGGAATTGAATCCAAGACCTCTCTTTTCTATGCTCATGCGTTAACCACTGTACCAAGGAGGCGGTCGGTCAGTAACGATATGGTGATATGTTTATTATTTATATTTGGTACCTACACGAATATTAAGCGCTGTGCTGTGCGCAGATTAAATAATATGTACTTTGGCGCCAAACAAATCAATAGCATTAAGATAGTCTGTAATCTGTCATCATATATTGCAGATTGCTTAATCTGTGTCTGTCATTTGTGGGGGAAATTAAGTGAGGTTATGTTTAGGTTTGTTTACTAACAGTGACCCTAAAAAATAATTATGAAAGAATCGAAGGTGCAAGGCCAAACTCCGATAGAGGATTTGAAAGAGCTACGTAACTATTTCGCTACACATAATGTTACCAGGGAGTATATAGCGCATACTTCAAAAGTACATTCCGTTGGTTGGTCTTGTGATGGAAGGCGATTAGCTTCAGGCTCTTTTGATAAAACAGTTGTTATTTTTAATTTGGAACGAAGTAGACTAGTAAGTATAAACAAAACAGGCTACTTCCAGAAATATGAATGTCAGTAGCGAGCATTAGCTATAAGAACAGAATTTTTTAGAACGATAATATAACTTTTTCTGTATTATAGCGGCATATAAGTTTCTGTTGCTTGCTCCTGATATTCTTTTACGTACTTAATACTATAGTTATAATTATATAGAGATTAACACAATACTATTGCAACCATTATTTTTCTGTATGTTTTTATTGTTAACGAAATATTTATTAAACAACTGTCTAATCTAAATTTAACAGGTACAAGACTTTGTGTTCCGTGGCCATACAGGCTCAGTGGACCAACTGTGCTGGCACGCCTCACATCCTGATCTACTCAGTACAGCTAGTGGAGACAAATCTGTTAGAATATGGGATGCTCGGTATGACAATGTTATCAATAAAAAAGAGTAAAATCTGGCTATAATAAATACATATAAAATAGATTATTGCACATACCTATTCCTTGAAATATGTTCAATAATTGGGCCCTACTGTAAAATGATCTTTAGATAATTATATAATCTGTGTGAATGTCCTTCTCATTATTGAATGCTGAATCAAGGGAAACATATTATTATAACCATAAATATACCTACTATAGTGTGAATAAATGTGTTGAAGATGGAGATCCAAATCTATGAGTGGTGTTGCTTAAGAACCAAAGGATGGAAACATTATTACTTTAAAGTGTAATTTTGTTCAATTGCCATGCTCATATCATATTGCTAATTTTAAAAGAACTACAGTTTCATGCCAAATGAAGAATTGGTGGTAAATAAAGTATTACTGTATATGTATATGGACAATTCAAAAGCACTATTTCAAAGTCTATTTGTATTGATTAATGTTTCAGGTTGTTTTTTTTCTATGGTATTGTGTAGCAACAAGCAGACGTCTTGCCTGGTGTAAAACGAACCACGCCGCCCATAAGCACCCATTCTGCAAGAAAATGACTGTGTTGATGTCCTTAAATAAGGATGGGGGGTGAAAATTCTTCCCAAAATGAATGCATATATTGTGGGATGAAAATTAATTTACGCTTAATTAATTGTTTTCTCAGATCCCACAAATGTGCAGCGGCAATATCTACGAAAGGGGAAAATATAAACATAGCGTGGTCTCCAAACGGGTCGACAATAGCCGTAGGAAATAAAGAGGATTTAGTGTCGTTTATTGATGCTCGCACATATAAAGTTGTGAGTATGATACGCTCCAGAAATATTTCTGTTTCAACAAATTTGAATCTTATTTACTTTCTTTTACAATATTCATGTACATTGTGTGAGGAGAACTTTCTTTAGAAGCTGTGGTTTTGCAATAATATAAATGAATTTACAAAAAAAAAAATTTAAAACTTACTAAGAACAAGAAATATTTCATATTATTATTCAGGTCCATGTGGTCCCATTTAAATTGATCTAGATCGATAGAAGGCGGTTTAGTTTTTTGTTGAAAATTATTATTATTGTAATTATTAGGTAACAGAAGAGCAATTTAATTTCGAAGTCAACGAAATATCATGGAACATAACATCGGATCTCTTCTTCTTAACAAATGGACTGGGATGTGTTCATATATTGACGTAAGTTTGATTTCATCATATATCTGCATATTTATTTTGTCAAATATCAGTAATTAGTGAGTAAAGCTACACGCAGATCTTCATATTCACTCTTAATCGATATTCATAAGATTGAGGCTACTACCCTCGGCTTAAGCCCTAAAAACCGGTTAAAACAGATTTTTTTACCCGTCTTTTTATGTGCTTCAAGTAAAGGAATACAAGCGGCCTCACTGCGATTTTCCCCCTCATTCAAAAACAGCAGATTGTTGTTTGTTTTTTAATGTAGCTGGTGGGTCGCCTGGTGGTAAGCGCTACCACCGCCCATGAACATTTACAGAGGCGTAAGGTCCTTCATCCCCCCTGCCGACTTTAAATTGAAAAGGAATTAGGGTTAAAGGAACTGGGAAGGACCGGGTGGGGTAAGGAAAGGGATATGGGGCGTCTTGCCGCAATGCGTTTCCGATATACCGTTCTGTCCGTGCAGCTACCCGTCGCTGGAGCAGCAGACGGTGCTGAAGGCGCACCCGGGCACGTGCATATGCATAGAGCACGCGCCCGGCGGCCGCTACTTCGCCACCGGCTCGGCCGACGCGCTCGTCTCGCTGTGGGACACCAGCGAGCTCGCCTGCTTGCGCGTCTTCTCTAGGTAATGATGCAACCCTACAGAGCCTAATATAAAATGTGTGTTCAAGCATATTTAATACTCTATATCTGTGTTGAAAAATATAAAATGTGTGTCTTAAATAGAAAATCAATGATTTTGTAAAACTATTTTATTACTACTACTTGATATATGTGCAGGTTAGAGTGGCCGGTGCGAACTCTATCGTTCAGTTTCGACGGAAGGCTGCTCGCTTCAGCGAGTGAGGATCATATCATTGACATTGGTGATACCGAGACTGGTGAGTTTCTTCTTGTTAATATATTTTTTTTATATGTACTCTTGGTATTTTTGGTAAGGGAAGTACCAGACCCACACAGACAACTAGCGTGAAATAGTAGTATGCTACAGAGGCGGAGTCCCGTTTCCTTTTCTTTACTCTTCCCAGTCAATCCTTTGTTTACCCCTTACCCATTAAAAGCGGCAGCGCATCCGCAGAGGCATTGCCTCTGTGAATGCTCGTGGGTGGTGGTAATCGCTTACCATCAGGCGAACCACCAACTCAGTTAGCTGGATGGTTGGTATGACATAAAAAAAAAGAAAAAAATTTAATAGAACGATCTCCTTTTTACCTTTTTTTCAGGAGAAAAAGTGGCAGAAATCCCCGTGCAAGCGGCAACATTCACAGTTGCATGGCATCCCTCAAGATATCTAATAGCTTACGCGTGTGAAGACAAAGAACCTCCAGAGAGAAAGAGAGACACTGGCAACCTTAAATTGTGGGGTCTAAGCAACAACTAGTAACAATAAAATGATTAAATAATAATTAGTTTGGACAAGTTTTTTATTTGTGTAAACACTGGTAATAAATTTCAAATATCAGAATTGTTTTTTTTTCATATTTGTTATTCTAAAACTTTGAGTTGTTTTGATGTAAATTCTGTGTCTAATCAAAACTTTTAATGAGAAAATTTTTATGTAAAATTATACCGAACCTAATGTAATATTATATAGTACCGATATTAAATCTGGTCTTCATGACCAAACTGCCAATAACGAGATTAAATATAACATTTCGCAGTAAAAATAAAACATTTCGCAATTTATCCAACATTTTATTTTCTATATACACCTATATACAACCAAATCTTTCAATAATATCTTCAAGGCACAGCCATTTCCCCCTCCGTTCACCAAGTTTCCGTTTGGAATCTTCCAGAAGTCGTCATGTTTTGCATAAATCCCTTGGCGTCATCTAATTCTGATAAAACGTCATCTATAAACGCGTCTTTCACATTATTCGGCATGTTCTTAGCGTTACCGGCTATGTAAATGTACGCTCCTTCATTGATAATTAGATTGCGTAGAATATCTTTATATTGTGCTATTTTGTGCTGTACGTATCTGAAGAAATAAATAATTGTTATAATTTTTGTATATCATAGCGGGCATCTGAGCTGGTGGTTCGCCCGAAGGTAAGCGATCACCACCGCCCATGAACATTCGCAGAGGCACTGCCTCTGCGAATCACTGTTTTAAGGACCGATGGGTCGAATTCTTTCCATTTAATTATTCCATTAATTATTTCTAAAAATCACAAATTTATATCAAATACTCACTCTTTATCCTCCTTATCCCTCGAAAAAGCGCAATACAACGATATCTTGCCGTCCCTCTCCCACATTTCCAATTCTTCTCTACAATGGAAGTCTTTCTCTTTGTAGCGACAGCCGAAGAAGAGATGTATAATGTTTTTGTCAGCTATGTTTAAATTCACTCGCTCTTGTATCAAACTGCGGAACGGGGCCAAGCCTGTTCCGGGACCAATTAATATCATCGGAATGTTCTGGAACAATTGGTAATGGAAATTAATTTTGTATTAATATAAATTTAAGTGTTTGTTTATACATTATGGCATTTCATATAGATATTTTAAGAGAAAATGTGTGAATATATTTATTTATTTTACTATAACATCTATTACAACTGTTTCAGTTCAAATCAGTTATTTATTAATAGTATTAATTCAAGCGCCATGTTTTGGAAAAATAAACGTGTGTATTTTAAATCTATTACACTGTTTCATTTCGTCTTCATTATATACATATATTAGCTACTACAAAAAAAGTCAAGTGTGAGTTGGACTCGCGATACTAATGGATACGTAATAATCCGAAGAGCAAATGTAAAAACAAATGAGTCACCCATCAAATGTACGACCGTGCCAACCGTTGCATAACCACGTATATATACATCATCTCTCAAAGGTTTAACTGTCTAACTATTACGCTTCATAGATACACAGACAGACAATAAGACGGACAGCGAAGTGTTAGTAATAGGGTAGTAAACCGTAGTAAAAGTAAGTAAGGGTTGGTTACGGAACCCAAATGTACCCTACTATTTCTAACAGACAGTTATACAGACAGCGTATGAGCTGCCTTTGATAGGACTTTTTATCCCGATTAAATTTCGGGATAAAACAAAAATCCAGATATTCGGGCGGAGCCAGGACGAGCGTCTAGTACATTATAATAAAAACCAACTCACGGCCGCAGGAAACTTAAAGACTCCTTTCTTTATCCACCCATACACTCTGTCACCAACGCTTAAGTTTTTAAGCCAAAGGGAACACAACCCCTGCCTGGGTTTCTTTATCTTGGTCTGATATTCGACAACCGCCACTAATATATCAATTTTTTCACCTGAAATGTACTAAAATGATTATTTTCTACAAAAGAGTCACCGATTTCCCTGGGGGAGGTACTTTAAAATGGGACTAATAAACTAAACAATAAAAAAATTATAGGAGAAATGAGAATCTAGTTAGTTCTTGGGAATGTCGGTTATATGGAAAAGCGTAATTATTTAGATGAATTTTAGACAAAAAAAAATTTGACTTATTTTTTATTTACTCGCTTATATTAGCATCACTTGTATGTTTGTATGTAACCAACTCCTTTAGACTCGATTTTGACCCACTTTAAGCTGACTGATTGAATTCAAACTTTGAACACTTCAGGATCTGTGACAATACAATAATTTCATAAGCTTATCTTTTTATCCTGATTAGGATCACCAGGATTGAATATGAATCCTTAAATACTCTATAAGAGTGGAGACAGTTCAGTTTATACTATCATTAAAGCGTGTTTTCTTAGTGTTTTTAACTATAAATATTATTATAGCTAATATATCACACTTACCCTTAGAGGGTAAGCAACTGCTGGCAATTGAGAATGAGCGCGGTTTGATCGTTGAAAACAATTCAAACAGAACTTCTATTGTTAACTTTGACGCAGACTTGTGGAAGTCGTGGAGGACCTGAAATTTAAAAATGATATAAATAAGTGTAAAATTAATAATAAATTTGGAAATATTTATAAAGCATTTCAATGCTATAAAACTAAAAATTAAATATTGTATAAATTTAGTCTTATTGTCTTAATTGCAATGTAATTGATGGTTTAATTAATTCCGTGGTTTAGTTCAGTTTAGGTTATATAAAATCTAATCTCAATTTGTGGAAGTGGAAGAAAACTATTTATTTATATATTAATTGCGATTAAACTGAATGTTAGAAATATTTTAATCTATACCTCCAAAATAGTCCTTTTAGGTCGTCTACAATAGTTGAGCCATTCCTCTTGCCCCTCCGCTGAACTCAGCTCAATACACTTGTCCCTTTCTAACTTATCGTCTGATATTTGTGCGAGAAGAGAGAAGACGTATTGTGTGGGAAACGCCTTCAAATCCCAGTACTGTTCGGCTATTACGTATAGTGGTAAGGGTTGTTGTAAAAATGCTGGGACTGGCATGTCTAAAAAAATGTATATTTTTTTATATTCATAAATTATTTGATTTACATAATGTTTATTATTTATGTTCTAAATTGCTTCTTTTGCTCCATTTTTATTTGTAATTAAACTTATTAAATATTTGTGATTAATTCCTTTTAATTTGTAAGTAATAATTAAACTTATTTTCATAAAGAAATAAGTTCATAAATTTAGTTTCTGGATGCATTGGAAACTACATGCTGATTAGATTAATGAGATTAGAAAATATGGGTTAAATATCAAAGACGTAAACAAATATTTGTCATAGTATTTATTGACATATCGAAAATAAAAATTGTGCTGTAATGTATGTTATCATATGTAGAATGAAATATTTGGGAAATAGGGTTGCCACAACAATAAAAACACATATAATAAAATAAAAAAACATTTTTATTTATTTCACTATTCCTGTTGCCACCCGTCTTCGCCACTGAGGAAACGCCTCTTAGCCGCTGTATTCATGTAGGGGCGAAGCGCCCATTCTGTGTCAGCCGCGTCTAGGGCTTCTAGCGTGCCTAGCTTTATCTCGTAGAGCTTCATTTGGAACCTAGGCCCCACTTCCGATAGCTCAATGTCTTTACCCACCTGCGGAAGTATATATATATGTATTTGTAAAAAAAAATTGTTATTTTTTCAAAGATTACAAAAATAAAAAAGCTCTCCGAAATAAAATCGCTATACAAAAACACTATATAATTAAACAGGCGATTCATTCAACATGCAACACATTTTGTTCATTGGGAACGACCTTTGTCTAAAATAAACTTTTAAATCAGCGATATTGTGCATCTGTATTTACTATATAGCAAAAAGCGATTATTTTAATATTAATATTACAAATAGACACAGCCAAATATATTGGTACAGATCCAACTATAACACACAATAACTGACCTTCTTGTACGTATGTTGTCTAAAACATACATAATCGTCGTGATTAGCGAACGTGATCACCCTTTTGGAGTCTGGCTTCGGCACCGGGAATAAATACTTCAGTATGCTCATCGTCCTTAATCCTGAAAGAGAATAAAACACAATCATTTCTATTGTGTCGACCGACTTCAAAAAATGGAGGAGACTTTTAATTCGACTGAATTTTTTCTTGTGTTTGTTCACCTTGTAACTTATTGTGAGTTAGGCGATTATTATGATTTTTTTTGGTATTTGAAAAATGTGTCCACCATGTGATCCCATCCCTTTGAAATATGGTCTAGTTATGGCAATTTGAATTTGCGAAATTTGATTATTGCGGTTCATATTTTTGCTAAAAATTATTTACCACAGATGGTGTTAAATTTTTGAAATATGAAACTCAGTATTTGCGTAATAACATGATGATTTTTTTCTTGTAATTTACAAAAAATATCTTTTGCTCTATCAATCAATTGGCTGTAGAGACATGCTTTGCATACACTTTAAATCCAAAATAATTTTTAGCTAGTTAGACAAACACTCGAGAAAGAAATAAAAAAAAACAAAAAAAAACTAAATTTTCATACTACTACATATTTGTTTTTTAAATAGGTTAAAGTGTGACATTTAGATATTAAAATTTTTATTAAATCTTCATAATCTCGAAAACAGCTGGATCCAATTGAATGATTTTTAAGGTAGTTGGAATTGTCTATGCTTACTATCATATATACATATGATATAACATCACTGGCAAAAATTTGAAACTTAAAAAGGTATTAGAGCGGAGCCGGGGCGAGCAGCTAGTATATGTATCAAAAACACTCACCCAAATCAGTTTTGAAGTTATGGAATATGAGATGCGGGTACTGTTCACTCATAGGGCCGATGTCGGGTATGTCGTGCCTCATCACCACTCCGGAGAGGGTGAACGAGGCTGTGGGACCGTAGGGCAGGTGGCATATCACCTGTTGAATATAGTATTTACGTAATAAGCTTTTTCACTAATTTAAAACTTGCCGCGAAGCAAAAGAAAAGATACCCGGTCTGTGGGTTTTTCACATATATTTCCTGATCCTGTAGAATTTCCTAATTTGAAACTATCTATTTACAAAACGTCAACCAAATCAGTTTAGATTACTAGTCGAATAGGCCACAAGAAATAGGCGTGAAAGGACATGGAGTTTTTTTTGCAATAATAATATTAGTAGGAATAAGCAATTACAGAGAAAGAAATCCTGACACTGCTTGAAGCGCTTCCTTTAGTGTAGGGTTTGACATATATGATGTAAGTATAGAACTAAGGGGTTCAAAATAGAGAAAAAGCGAAATGCCTTCGCATGCGACAATTATAGTTGTGATGTGGGAGTTGAGCATGCTTCGGCACAAATTGGACCACGTTACCACCGGTAAAGTACCCCACCCCGACAAAAAACCGGCGTGAAATAGCATACTTTTATGATTTGTACATTGAGTATAGGAGCCATAGGGCTGTTTCCGTTTCTTCACTCTTCCCAGTCCATCCGTTTTTCCCAGCTATCAATCCTTTCCTTATCCCTTACCCCCTAAAACCGGGAAGCGCTTTCGCAGAGGCACATAATCTAAAATATAATCAAAGTTTAAGCAAACCCAACTTACGAGACTATCAGGCACACCTCTATGCTCGTGCACCACAATAAAGTCGGTGACGTCGTTCGCGCGGCACGCGTGTATCAGCTGCGACATCTCGTAACCACCGCGGTTCATACGCTGGCTGTTTGGGAATATCAACCTGTAAAACAATTCAACTTTTTGTTTACGTCATAAAATATTATGTGCTCGCGAAACTGCGGGTGGAGAGGTAATAAATATAAAGCTTGATAAATAGAAAATATGCTTGTGTTGTCTTAAAGAATGATATAAATTACCTCTCTCACATTTATTTTATTTATTAATATAATATGTGAAAACTTAATGTGCCCTGATGATCATGTAATTACATAAAATAAAAACTAGGTTCGGACTAAGCCTCAGAAATTAATGATATACAATATTGTTATCAAGACTTAGGAATCCTGCCAGACTGAGACATTTTTGACTGGGAATCAAACCCGGACCCCTTGGTTCTTCGCTCATGCATAAACCACTGTACCAAGGAGGTACCCTTCCTAGGTAGTTGTTATGTTTATGTTTAAATGAGTAAGACATACACAAAAAAATATAACAATAACAACTTTTAACAAAAAACCAAACTGCCTGCAAATAATAAGAGCTAGACCAATTCAAAAGCAACCACGCCGCAGGCCTAAAAAAGTTATCAAAATTGGTTTCTCCAGTTGAAAGTTCTGAAGTAATAAGCAAAAAAAAAAAAATACCATCAAATTGATAACCTTCTCCTTTTTTTGAAGTTAGTACAAAAAATACAAGAGAATCATATCCCTTATTGCAACCAAATAAATGCAATAAATAAATTAAACTATAAGAGGCATTATGTTACAATCATTATCATTTATTCTGATCAAAAATTAATCACCGCAAGCTTTAAATTTTAACTACCATCCCAAAGCAAATACTAATTACTGTAGGTACATAATGAATTGGTATTCTAAGTAAATGCATATCCAGGAACTAACCTCAGTTCTTTAACAAACATCTTCAATCTAGCACTGGGTTCTCTTGAAGTTGTGATCATTATTTTAGGGTCTTCCACACCAGCATACCTATATTCATCATCTTGAGAATTTAACGTGTTTGCTCCTCCACTGAAACCACCAATTACAGCAGCCTTTTCAGGACCTGGCAATTCAAAATATAAATAAGAAGTGCAACTGTTCTATTTCTATATAAATTCATTACAATGTCAAATTTAGTAACATTACAAGTGTAGATTCATCGTGTCTAAAACTTGAGTGAAGAAAATATTAACATAAGTTTGTAGGTTATTTTCATTCTCCACAGTATTCAATAAAAGAGCAATCGTTCCACTTACCTTTATCTTCAAACTCTAATCTTTTCTGTAATGCGATAGCTTCTTTTCTCAAATCACCATGTATTGGAATGTTTTCTTCCAGGCATCGTTTTAACTGATCCTTTTTCGCTTGTATACTTTTTTGTTTTTCCTCAGCGGACTTTCTGTACAAATACTCACGGCGCAAACGCGCCTGTCTTCGCAACATGTTTAAATTTGTTACTAATTGTACGCGCTATTTAGTTTTTATTCCCGTTTCATTTAAAGAATTTATACATTCAAACAATATTAAAGCTCGCACATGGAGCTGACACTTGACAGTGACAACTGACATTAGTGCATGAGGTTGACAGTTGACATTTATCAAATGGACGAGTGGTGAGAATGTTTAAAATATATAAATCATAATTACCATTAAGTAAAATTTAATTAAATTGAACAAATTAATTCTATAAACGCACAATAAAACGAGCAAACACAACCAAAGTACTTAAAACTAATAAATACCAACTGAATATGACATTTGTTGTTGGTATTGTATCAACAATTAGTATTTATATTCGATTCCGCTCACGATTAAAATGACAGTACTAATTTATGAATTTTAAATCGCGCATGCCCGTAAAAACTTCACGAAAATCTCAAATTATAATTGCAGTAAATCACTCATTGTAGCTAGAAATGTTATTTGGATAGCACATACAAAATGTTTTTTCATTTTCCCAAAATTTTCTTACCTTCATGGCATTCTTCAACACACAGCATATAATGAGGTTTTATATCAATCTGATGACTTGCTAATATACTAAACAGATCATCAATATCTTCTTTGCTATTTCGAGGTCTGATGTTGAATACATCACCAGGGTTATAATTAATTTTATCATTTGTTACTGATTTCAGAACCATCAGTCTAACATCCTGTAAAAAACAAATTTGATGTATTTATATTGGAATGTTAGCTGCAGTGTTCTTATTTTTTCAAATTTTAATCTAATAATTCAATCTCTTATTAATTTAATCTCTTAAAATGTCAGTATGGATAAAGGAATTTGAAATTTAATTAAGAAGGAAAGCATATAAAAAATCCCAATAAGAACTTACTTGAAAGTGACTTTCATGAGTAATGCGCTTATTATTTTCAATTTCCAAATGTAACGGATTCACAAAGTTGTCAGTGTTGCTATTTTCAAAATAGATATCTTTGTTGAGACCATTTTCCTGAAGGGCAATATCACAATTACTCAGGGACACTTTCCAACGGGGTATGAACTTTAACTCTCCAATGTCTGGTGCATTGTGATCAGGTTTTATTTTATTTAAGAAGGTCTTAAGCCAGGGTATCATTACAGCGTCATGGCCTAAGTCATGTTGATAGTCGCAGAGAGCTGTAAACAAAAAACATTAAGAACTTGCCATTTGGGAATAAGCAAAATAATCATTTGTTACTCAAGAATAGTATGGGTTTGTTGTGATGTAAGAATTTTTTGAGCTACTTAAGAGGTTTCAGCTTAATAAGAATTTCATTTTTGTCCTAACAATATAGGAGGAAAAGTATGGATGAAATTTTATAAACAACTGTTAAATGACAAAAAATATTATAAAGTACAATACTCATCTTGTGAATTTGAAACTTTTATACTGAGTCATTGCTTATTTCATTTGAACACTGCTTACAGTATTAATTGGAATTTATAATAATTTATTTACAAGTGACAGTGTAAACCCAATTTATAACTAAATATTTAACTTTATCTAATCAATAAGAAGGAAACAGTTTTTATTGATCTGTCATGTCAGTGGAATAGGAGAATTATTAACTTGCCGGTAACAATGACCAGTTTAAATATAATTTGTATTGGTCTTTTTATAAAATGAGAGAAGACTGATATGTTCATGTGTTACTTGACATTAAAAATAAGATTATTGTAAATAACACAAAGTGTAAGAATGTATTTTGAATACAAAAAAATAAATAAATGGCAGTTAAATAGAACAAAAGTAATATTTCTATGCATAACCTTGTCCTGATTAAATTGATTATCTGTGATACAAATATTAATTAAATACTTGGAAATTCTGTACCTATGTCATGTAAAGGCTGTGCTCCTAATTGCAATAGACGTTTATGCAACTTTTTAGCCGCAAAATTGAATTTGGAATATGAGGAATCTCCCAAGCCGATTACCCCAAACTTCAGGTTCATTAACGATTTCGCTGGAAGATTTTTCCGCAGAAGAAACTTCCAGAAGGTCTTCATATTGTCTGGTTCGTCTCCTTCGCCAGTTGTTGAGCACACAAATAAAGCATATTCCTCATGAATAAGGCGCGATATTGGATAATTATCCATCGCCTGCACCGGTCCTTTCATGTCCAATAACTTTGTGGTTCGCCATATTCTCTCGGCGTATTCTTGGGCCGTATACGTCTGGCTACCATACAATATCACGATTCTATTGGCAAGCGCCATACTTTTATTCAGAATTGTACAAATTAAATTGAACTATAATATTAATCAGCATAATCACAATACAATTATTGGATGACAAACTTTGACTGAGTCAGTGATGACTGATGATTGACAATTGACATTATCAGCTGATCGACTGGATGACATTAACTTGTCAAAGAAATTATTGAAATTTTATTAAAAAAAATCTACTGGATCAACGTTTCTTATTTGAACATAAATGAACATATATGTATATCCTATTAATATCTGCAGATTACCTAATAATTTGCAATATTTCGCAACATTTGAACTGAAACTTAATCTCAAAATATTTGTGTAGTATTTAAATATTTTAAATAGTATTGCATGTACCTTTTAATGTACGAAATCAGAACTCCACGCGAAATTGGTACAAATTTAATTAATGTTAAACGGAAATACAGTTTCATAAACGTGCGACACTCTAAAACAAGGGGAAGGAAAAATATTGTTCTAAAAATATCTTACAACCCATCTCACGTAAACCACCCCAATTCATCCCTCATTCGAAAATCTCGTTCAATACGTACGAACTCTGCATCTCTCTATTGCTCTCATACAGAGCTGATATTCCCTCTCTCTTTGAATTGGCGCACGGCAGTCTCGCGGTCCGTCTTGGCGGGCTTAGTCGCCCCATTTCAAAAAGGCGGGAAAAATCAGTGTAGTGACTAAAAAATCATATCATAGTAAATCTATTGATTACCATAAAAATGTAAGTACAGAATATTATTGATTTTTTTTTAATAAGTATTTATATAAATTTCATTTCTAATATTTTATATTGACATAGAAAAGTTCGCGATAATATCTTCTCTTAAAAGGTTATCAGTGCGACACTATTTGGTGATTATTATGCTAATAGTTCAATTTATGATTGGTCGAAGGTCATCCAGCTGTAACGATATAGTCGAAATTTGTAAAATTATTATTTATATAAAAATAGGAACTCTTATAATTAGATATCAATATATATTTTACATACCCATTAAATAAATGAAAGATTTAACCTTGCAGAAGCGAGGTGATTCTTTACTACTTGACAAAATTAACAAATTCTCAATTATTGCATCCGCGTGTCTTCACAAAATTTCGTCAGCTACTTACATTGTTAAACATAGTGAAATAGAGAAAGCATCAAAAATGCTCTCATTATTGCAATAATCAAAGAAATATCTTGTTATTATCTTACGAAACCAAGATTATACAATATGGACATGTAAAATGATATAACAAGAAAACTTTTATAGAGCATTTTTTGTGGATATGATGATGATGATGATGTGAAATAACATAGTTTTTGATGTATTTTGCTTTTAATTAAACCCACTCGTGTCCTATTATTTCCTTATAACTTTTACAGTTTTTTTTAAATGTAAAGTAAAAGAAAATTATAAGTATATATTAAACACGCGTCATAATTGCCTAAATTTACTAGTGAACCACTTCAATTATACAACAATTTTAGTGGACTAGCTGTAAGCCGCGGCGTCATCCGCGTGGTACCCGGGTAGGCTATGTGCTAATCCAGACTATAATCTATCTTTATATCAAATTTCGTACAGTTACGATAAGCCCTTTTCGCGTGAAAGAGTAACAAACATCCATCTCTATCAATCGATACTTACAAACTTTCTCGTTTATAATATTTTGGATGGTTGCAACAACAAATATTATCTACGGAAACTGCTTCAATACTGAAAATAAATAAAACGCATCATCATCAGCCTATTTGTTACTGCTGAAGGGATCTTCTATTCTTCAGGTCTCTTATATTTTACTGAATATGGTGCGATGTACTAATTTTTATACATTATTCAAAAAAATATACATATTCTAAATACCTACACTTTATAAAGCATTACATTATGTAAAAAGCGGTACATAATTTTATAAAATTAAGATTAAATAATTATTTTCTACACTGAAGTCCTAAAATGGTCAAATAGTACCAAGTCACTACAATTTCTTATAAAACAGAAAAAGCACGGGTGCAATGCTGATATTATATATTAGCTGCGCACCGCGGTTTCACTCGCGTAGGTCATTATCCCGTAAGAATATCGGGATAAAAAGTTGCTTATATGTTATTCCAGTTGTCCAGCTATCTAGGTACCAAATTTCAACGCAATCGGTTCAGTGGATTTTGCGTGAAAGAGCAACAAACACACACACATCCTTACAAACTTTCGCATTTATAATATTAGTAGGATATAGTAGGAGTAGGATTGTCACTACTCGGCAATCTACGAATTTTTAACATGCTTGTATTAGCTTCACCTGTATGTTTAAATGTAACTGCTTTCGATTAGACGCGACTGTAAGCGACTATAAACGGATTGATTTAATTCACTCTATACATTCATCAAGGATCGGTGACAATACAATAGTTTCATGAGTTTATCCTATCCTACTAATCCTACTAATATTATAAATGCGAAAATTTGTAATGATGTGCATACGTTTGTTGTTCTTTCACGCAAAAACTACTGAACTGATTGCAATACAATTTGGTACGTAGACTGCTGGGAAACTGGAATAACATATAGGCAACTTTTTATCCCGATATTCCTACGGGTGACGACTTACTCGGGTGAAACCGCGGGGGCAGCTTGTTAAGTATATTCCTTACGTATACTCTGTGGAAGACAAGACTATGCATGTTTTTTTAGTCGTTATTTTTTTAAATATATTTATTACTAGCTATCCGCCCGCGGCTATGCCCGCGTAGTTGCAGGAAACTTAGACCCGGGGTTTTTCTAGCATGTTCCCGTTCCCGTGGGATGTCCGGGATAAAAACTACCCTATGTCCGTCTCCTGGGTCCACGCTACCTCTGCACAAATTTTCAGCCAAATTGGCTAATCCGTTCTTCAGTTATAAATAGTGTAACTAACACCACTTTCTTTTATATATAATATATTTTAACCGTAGTGCCTCTGCATCTCGGGTGGTGTTGCGGTTTAGTGGTTTACCCATATATGTTCCCACTGCTGGGACACAGGCCTCCTATGAGGGTTCAGGCCATAATCCACCACGCTGGCCAAGTGCGGGTTGCCAGATGTCACATGTCGTTGAATTTTTGATTCTCAGACATGCCGGTTTCCTCACGATGTTTTCCTTCGCCGTTTCGAGCAAATTTCGCAATATATTTCGCAATATTAACTAACATTAATAAATGAATAACAAATTCAAGAAGAGTTAGCTAAATATAGATCTTGGTAGGATTAGTTGATTAATATTTCTATAGCTTATATGTTATTCCGTTGCATAAGCTACTACGCTGCCGAGTATCATCGTAATTCGTTGTGTGGTTTTCGTGAAAGAGTAACGAAAACCACCATACATCTTTACAAACTTTGCATTTATATCTTTATATATATAAATCTCGTGTCACAATGTTTGTCCTCAATGGACTCCTAAACCACTTAACCGATTATAACAACCATAACTGCACACCATGTGCAGTTCGATCCAACTTGAGAGATAGGATAGTTTAAATAATTTTAATTACGATAAATGACAACCCGGGCGGAGCTGGGGCGTGCAGCTAGTTTAATTTATATATTAGTAGCATAGGATGTGCAAATAGGGATTTTGTAATTGTTATTATATAATATACCTACTAGGTTATGACCGCGGCTTCGCACGCGTGAATTCGCAGTAGTTTTATAGATGTAAAATATATAAAACTTCCTTTTGAATCAGTCTATCTATTAAAAAAAAAACCCTATCAAAATCCTTTGCGCAGTTTTAACGATTTAAGCACACATAGGGCTGTCCCTAGCAGAAAGCGACTTTGTTTTATACTATGTAGTGATTATATATCACTTCATCGTATACATGGTTCCCGAAAAGTACATAAAAACCATATATAATGTTTATGTAATAAAAATATACTGAAAAAAGTTCCAAAGGTATTTTGCGAATGCCTTATCGATAAATGGAACAATATAAACTACTGTGTGTGTAAATAAAAACGTAGTAATTGTAGGTCGCTTTGGTTTTTAATACCTTAACTTTCTTGGTTGGAACCCCCTTAACCCACCTAGCTAACGCCCATGTTCACATGCATTATAACCCCAAACCCGCGCTCACGTGGTATCGATCGACAAAGTTGACCTTTGAACCCCGAGGTAACACGTGCCCTTACCTTTGACCTCACCATACTACAATATATCAAAACCCCTTGAATCTGCTAAGGGCTTGCGTCCTTTTTTGAAATCTTTATTTATTAGAGGCTTATTAGAAGCTTTCTTATCGTGGCTCTGAAATAATGAAATTATATACAAGTTATACTTGGCCAGCGTGGTGGATTATGGCCTAAACACTCATAGGAGGCCTGTGTCCCAACAGTGGGAACATATATGGGCTGATAATGATGATGATGATGACAAGTTATAAACTGACGATTCGTATATTATAAAACGTTTTTTACTCCCGTGGGGACGACGTCTGAAAGCATTACTTATTGAAGTGGTCGTCTAGGACCATCAAATTCCCATACTGGAATTATTATTGTTTTAAAAAGTTGCAATAGCATAGTAGGTGGTTTCTGAGAAAATGGTTAAAGATAATCATTTATACTGAATATCGGGTATGTTTTTCCGAGCATTTCGTAAACTATAGAATTTTGATTAATTCTATATAATAAATATATATAGTTAAAAAGATATTAAAAAACGTTGTGTGTGCGATTCACACACGATGGAAGGGAAATTTTAGTAAATCGACAAAAGAATGAATAAAATAGTATGTATATTTCTGTTTCATTCTTTGCCGGCTTCATTCTACACATTTTTGTATTTGTGTCTTTTACCTGTCATTTTCCGTTGCATCAGCTTTGAAATCACAACGATTCTAACGAAGTTTCACTTCAATATTTCACCATAATTTATTTTGAATTCTTTGTATCTGTAGAATATACCTAATAGTGTCATAACCAATAATTGTTACTATAACCCCAACAATGCTTTTACCTGATGCTTTTGAACTATCCCTTTGAAATTCGTATAACCAAAGGAGTATTGCACAACACTATCGTTGCATTTGCAATTGGCCCTTTAATATTGGGCTAAAGTATACTATAGCTAAAAGGAATACTGGATTTATAATTGTTTTCCCGCCGAAAGTGCCTTGATTAAAAAAATTAAAAAATTCAATAGAAGATATGGAACCGAAATTATTGGCCATTGCAGTTCTCTTTGAAGTGAGAGAAAAAGCTTAACATTTATTTATTTTGTTTTTATTTTTAACCCGGATTAATCCGGGCTGGGTCTATCAGCTTATATTATATACATATCGGGAAATGCTTATAAAAATAATTCCTCCTTAGTTCCCAATAACTAGCGGTGGCAATTGGCATGCAGTGCCGAATATTAAGCTCCTGCGACATTATAGTTACCGACTTCTATAAAGGAGGAGAGTTTTAATTCGAACGTATTATTATGTTATACTGTGTCATTGATTTTACTGGGTGGAAAAAATTTTGTCATTCTTTTTTTATTAGATATCTGGTGCCTCTCGTGTAGTAACATTTAAGTTAGGTCGAGTCCTGACTATTTCAAAGCAAATAATTATGTTGTAATTGAAGTAATGTCTTCGCATTTTACGTTTGAACATCATTTCACGATTATCTATAACGTATTAATAATGAAAAACAACTGAAAGTAATAAATAA
Source organism: Zerene cesonia (assembly GCF_012273895.1). Lineage (NCBI taxonomy): Eukaryota > Metazoa > Arthropoda > Insecta > Lepidoptera > Pieridae > Zerene > Zerene cesonia. Next base: position 1,135,890 of record NC_052130.1, on the reverse strand, counting down.
AGTATCTATATGAATATAAAGGTTTTATTTAAACAACTGCTGAATACAGAGCATTTCGTAATGCTAATAACGTAATGATAGACGTAATAACCATACCTTTACCATGTTTATAGAATTAAGCCCTATTTACACGAGAAACCGTTTTTAATAGTTATATACCTCAACCTTATATGTCGTCTAAGATTGTTATCCTTTACAGCAAAAATGGATTATCATATCACGATGAAATTTGAATGGAATTGAAAATTTTTGCAGGAATATATCTAAATTTGATATGTCCTAAAATACGTCTATAGGCGGATTAAAGATATTAAGTTTCTAAAATTTAATACGATAAACTATGAGAAATTTTGAAACAATCGAAAAAAATCGATCACGAGGCGGGATTCGAACCCGCGTCTTTTCGCTATACCGTACCAACGCCTAGCCTCTCAAAAAAAAAACAACATTATCATTATATATAAAAATAATAAAAACTGCTTTTTTTTAATTGACTTTTTTGCTGAATAGTTTAAATCTATGATTCAAAACTCGCGACCCCAAATAGACCTATGATATAAATGACCAATATATAATTAACTGGTAAATAATATTCAATTATGTAACTCATTTTGTTTATATAACGTTATCCAATTCTCTCGACATTTCCAAAACCTAAGGGCATGTTAACAATAGATTTGACGAAACGTTTATTTATCGATCTCTTATTGTACATATCGTATTGGAAGGCTTTATAGTCACGAATGAAAGTAATTTTATCGTCTGTCATTTCTACATGTAAATTGCGTCTTTGGAATTATCAGACAATTGGACTTTATCCTGTTTTCGTAGTTATTTTATCTATTGCCATATATATATATATATACGTTATATCTTTCAGAATACAATTATTTTCGAACGAAAGATTTGCGCTCATATCCAGTTAAGGCAATCAATAAAAATATTTAGATATTAAAAACTTTTCGCACACTGAGACAGTCTCCCCGTGACCACACTCGCTGTAAAGTGTTTGAAACGCCGGGTTAATAATATAATGAATAAATCGCGTTTAAAATCCGTTAAAACCGTTTAAAAAGTTAAAATGTATAATACTCGTGTAAAGTCAAACACAAGAAAATACAATAAATATATGTTTTGTAATATCAAACACCTCACGTCCCCCCACTGCCCCTCTTTATGAACGAAACACAACATTATATGCTTGTGAGAATTTATGCAGATATACATATAATACGCTTAGTATAGTTGGAGGAGAAAATGACCTGGTATGCTACCCTACACAGCGACTTTGACACGGCGAGTTTTTTAGGCGATTATTCAAGTGATCTTAGTAGTCTAGGCTGCAGGTCTTTCTTCAGCCTACCTATATTAATACGGAATCCTGAGACTTAATTCCAACTCTTTCCAAAATTACATTAAGAAAATTATGACATACGTTTGTGAACGTATGGACCAGTACAAAACCTTACTCAGGATGACAATAAGATTGCATGTACATGTATTCAGAGTGTAATGACCTCCTGTCTACCTTCCCTAATTGGCCAGGCATGATAAATTATCCACAATTATATCAGCTTGTGAAAAAGTTGACTCCTTAACGGAACCGATAATTTTGGTAACTCCGGGAATTGTCATATTATGCGCTCTTGTGGTTTGTCAAGTTTTTATTTACTTATATACGAGTAGTAATTTATGTTTTGAATTCACGGAAGTCTTTTATGATTTATGGTATATTTTGTAGCTTAAATTTAAATATTTTTTAATTCGATTGGATTCTATCTAAAAGGACTATGGAATCCGATTTTTTCTTGTTTCAATTGTACATTCGTATTAAGTCATATTGCGTAATAATAATTTGACAATATCTAATAAACCTTTTAAGTTTCGACATTTCATTATTATTCTTTACTAGCTGCGCCCCGCGGTTTCACCCGCGTAAGTCCGTATCCCGTAGGAATATCGGGATAAAAAGTTGCCTATATATTCTTCCAGTTGTCCAGCTGTCTACGTACCAAATTTCATTGCAATAGGTTCAGTACTTAAAAGAACCCAGTACTTTAGAGCAACAAACATACACACATCGTTACAAATACATTCGCATTTATAATATGAGTAGGATAGGATTATACTGGACTCGTATTGAGAACACTAAACATTTAATGGTAAAGAATCTCTTATGAGTATTGTTAGTAATCTCTCCGAAGTAATAAAATTTACAAAAAAATGAGAACTTAAACAAAAATTTTGAACGGTAAACAGCAGCATTGCTGAATCAAATTGTATGCCCTATAAAAGAAATACTCTAAGTCTAGGGCTTATGTATTGCCGCTAAAATATTGCGTCATGTCCCATGTGAATAGTTTAAACGAAGCTTGCATAAGCTATTTATTGTACATTGTAGCATTGTAATAATTGTCTCGGCATATAAAATGTTCGATATTTTAATTGTAACATGTATGCATACATTGTTTTTATGTTTTAACTAGTCACTCGCCCCGGCTCCGCCTAATAGAGGCTCCGCCCTGCTTAGCAATCAGTTCATGCAAAAATGAGCTGATAATATGTACGTATCCACAAATAAAATAGGTCACTCACGGCCAATTACTGGCTAAAAGAGAAGAAAGGCGGAAATTTATATCGTCGCTGCGCAGGGAAAACTTAGTTAAAACCCGAAGGGCCTTTTCGTATATTAAAGTGCATATGATAAAGCGTATATCCAACTAAAATGTCACTATTTGTAAGTCAGGTCATTAAAGGCGGAGTCCCGTTTCCTTTTTGTCACTCAGTCCATTCCCAGCGCATTCTCAGGGTAAACGATGCGATTCGATAATTGACCCCATAGCCAATTAAAGTACACTACGTGCATTAAATACAACACATTTATGATGTTTTTTTTTTAATTGATGTATACAATCAAACCATTTGGCGCCAAAAAAGTAATTGGTCGTGAAGACATAAATTAGACAAAATACATGCTTTTCAAAAGACCTAAATCAGTGACGCAAAAGTATAGTTTGAAATGCCCCAGTTTCGTCAGATCGATCGAGACAAGGTCATCGCAATTATCTTGCAGACAATAAACTATCGTATCACAATAAATAAGTAAATATATTTACATAATGTCGGATTGTATGAATTACTTGAGTGTACAGTTATTTAAGAATTAAGTTTTTCTTGTAGTTTTTTTTTCATTTGTTTAGGTTGGTACAGATAAAGCTGGGCTGTTAAAAACGCTTCGAAATATTTAACTCAAATATTCAGGTAGAATAGGAATTGTGAAATTTCAATCTTGTAAGTATGAGACACAAGTTTCAATATATTTTTTAAAGTACTTTACATTACCTGTAAACTCTCCGTAACATTTACTTAATATAACGCAATATTTTACTTTAGATGCGAATGTATTAGAGCGCGAAAATATCGCAATTATTATTTGAACCGAGTATTTACTATTCGCAAACGTAAACAATATAGAAATTCGATATATCGAGAAAAAATTGTAGTATGACTTTACTTTCAAGCCGCTTGATCACAATTTTAAGATATATATTGTAATGTACTTACAATGTTACCGGACAGATAGTTACATCAAACAATAACTAATTATTAAATAGGTTGCTAACTAGAACATCTAGATCATATATGTTATAATTTTTATACTACATAGTATACAGTCTTAGTCCCAAAAATAAGAATTACATGGCGCCACAATCAAAGCTTATGTATCACCAATATAACGATATGAGGTCACACATTGAGCATTATCTATTTGCTTCTCATTGTTATCACAAGTTTTTTCAATAATATTTACTTTGAACGAACGTTTGGTGTAAAAATTTATCTTTTTCGAAGATCATAAAACTTATCATATTGACGGAAACAGCTCGAAGATTGCTGCCAGAAGGTTTTTCATTTTTGGACCTAAATATGCTTAAGTTCTTAATTCACAATTACGCTTATTATACAGTTGGAGATTTACTCTATGCTAGATGCTCGTCCCGGTTCCGCCCGGATATCAAGATTCCTGTCTTATACCAAGGGACCATTGAATCGAAGATATATATTATATTCGTATGGTATAGCTAAACTTCCTTGCTATAATGCCGTCATGCTCGATTATACGCTAGCTTAAAAAAAGCTTCCTATTATTTTTAATTCAATAGAGTTCACACCATCTCGCCAAAATAACCAAATCCATTGATGGAGTATAAAATAAAAAATAGACTCTAGGACAAAGGCATAGTTTACATTTTATTGCGAAAACATATTTTAAGAGGGTCCAACAAGAGGGTTGAATTTTGTATGGGGAGCAGTCGAGCCATATCTCTGGAGTGCACGTTTGTAAAGCATAGGGCGGAAATCTAGTGTTTAGTACTTAAAAATAGCCTTTGCCCGCGACTACGCACGTGTTCCCAATCCCTTTTTTTATGCTACTATACATTATAAATCTTCTTCTCGAATCACTCTAAGTATGAAAAACCATCAAAATCGTTTGTGTAATTTTAAAGATCCAAGCATACAGACACACAGAACAGAGGCGGAACGGCGACTTTGTTTTGTAGGGAAAAGATGGTAGAAGAACTACGTAAAAAAAGTTGAAAAAAATTATTAGTCTCGTAAGCAGTTAAGGAAAATTTCAATATTATAAAGTAATGATTTGTATGCCTCGGATAAGTTTTTAATAAACATGTTTATCAGATAGAGTGTTCTACACAGAAGAGTCCATTCCGTATCAAGCTAACCCACAATCAAAAAGAGATTCGCAATGCCGTGATAAAGTGCAGCGAACTTTCATTGTTGCGGCATATACCAAGGACTTATCAGTGAACCTTTGACTCTGATAAGTACGCTTCGTCAATTGATGACGCTATCAAACGCTGCGATGAAATCTGTCCGTTTAATTTAAGACTAGACTTAACTATTTATAAACATTGACATTGTTTTCTAAATTGATGCATTCTGTATCTATATTGAAATATATATGAAGTAAATATTAAATAATTTGTTATAGTGGATCTTCTCTTACCCTTATATGATCGTTTTTTATTGCAATGTTGATATAATGAATGTATGTTTCAGCGCAATACGCTTTGTGGCATGCAAGAGCAAGGTTTCGATCAGGAGGTCCACTAACAAGCGATTAAAATCATATCATATAGCATCCCAAATTTTATGCGTCTCTTATTGTTAATAAAATACATTATTGAGAAACTATAACACTTACGGGCATTGACGAGCAATGAATAGTGTTAGAAAAAATAAAAATATAATAATATAACAATGTTTCACGATACCAATTTTGTAACAATTTCAATAATAATTAGTTTTTATAAATTCATACTACTATAGCTCAATGTGCCCCAAGTTTGTTATGCACAAATGTACTTTTAACATTTATGAAATGAATCAGATTTTGTTCTAAGATGCAACGATTTCCTTTTCATATGTTCTATAATACTAATATCGGCTTAACGTACATTGAAGAATGCATTATACTGGCTTTGCCAGTTCGGTTGTTGGCAAATGCTTTCTTTTACTGCTGACCCTACAAACAGCTATAACATACAAAAGGAGACCAAGAGTTCATCCTTGTGTGACCCCATTCGCTTACAATAGCCCCTTTGAATGCATTCCTTTGAGTCGACTAAATAAAAGCCTGGGAATAAGTTCCATATAGCATTCGCAGAGGTGGTCATTCAATTACTAATAAGAAATTATTTCTCAATTGAATTTTGTTGTGTTATATCTTTAAGATTTCTTGTTTTATTCTTATTAAATAATAATTTAATATTTAAATGACTGTGTTAATATTAAACTCTACTTACACATTATCCTTCATTTACGTATTATTATATAAGCAATTATAAATGACTAGCGGTCCACCCCGGCTTCTCTCGTGGTAATAGAGCTAAAGCCTTCCTCAATGAATGGGCTATCTAAAACTGAATGAATTTTTCAAAACGGACCAGTAGTTCCTGAAATTAGCGCGTTCAAACAAACAAACTCTTCAGCTTTATAATATTAGTATAGATTTACTGCAAATAAAAATGTTCCGCGTTGTATTACGTAGACGTCCGTAGCATATTGCTACGATGTTATTAGACCCCCGTGTAGATTTTCTTTATAATATCAAAATATTGGATTTCCACATTCAAAGATTAATTTTATGGTCCATATGTATAATGGATATAGTTGACATCGAGATTTCGGCGGTGATGCCTATAACGCTATAAAGATAACCCCGTCGGTTTCGGTACTCCATTATTTATTATTTATTATTCTTACAAGAATATTATAAGTTTCGTAAATTACTATTAATCGATGAATGAAAACATTAAGTGAAAACAAATGGAGTGATGATGGTAAAATGCTGATTGATATTTAAACAAATTTCGCCTATCACCATTAGCTAACATTTTAAATAGTAATAATGATAACACACCTTTACTAAGCACACCACACTACAGATAAAAAAAATCTATCATTGTATTAATTTACTTCTTAATGTTATTGTCGCCAGGTCACCAAAAGCGAAATCCGGTGAGGATGAGTGCGATACAGATGCTCTGAAATCTGACACAGAGCAAGATGACAAAGGCGGCGCGTTGGAGGCCAAAATGTCCCTACTGAACGGCATCACCGTGATCGTTGGGTCCATCATCGGAAGCGGTATCTTCGTATCACCGTCTGGTGTTTTGAGATACACGGGATCTGTGAACGCCAGTTTACTTGTGTGGATCATATCTGGTGTCTTTAGTATGGTAAGTATAGTGGAGATGATTCTAGTTGATACCAAACCCTACTTTCCCTGCTTATATTATAATCGGGACTGATTTGTATGCTTTTTGGTAGTTAGTGACCCAAGCAAGGTAATAGGATAGTTTATATCCGGGAAATACCACAAATACCGGAACTATCAGAGGGAAACCCCGGGATATCTTATCGGACGAAGCCGCTGGGGGCTAGCTGATCAGTTATATTTTGAAGTTAACGGCATCTTAAGGTGAAAGGTTTAAATTCTGATTCATACTCTTTATACAAAGCACTGAAAATATTGCTCACATAAATAAGCACGTACGGTTTCTTTCCGAAATATATTTGACCTTACAAAGAGTTGTACGATGTGTAGAGGAATTAAATGACAGGCAGTTAGTCGTCACGTGATCTGCATAATTATGATAAAATATGGATGTAATACCATATATATAATACAAATGGTAAACAGTTATAAAAAATAGTTTTGAAAATTAAATATGCTTCAGACCGGAAATTTTTGATTACGTGCCTGATACGAATTTATTACCCATTTATTTGACAATTGGTTTTTGTTCAAATCGTGAACCGTTTTAGTTAGTTTGTTTTAAATAACTTCTACTGATACAATACTTTTTAATTTCCTACACTCATTTTATAAAAGAAATAAAAAAAAAACTTTAACACAATATATATATATATATACGAATGAAATTTTTCTCTTCCCATCCATACTTCCCTGTCTGTCCACCTTTCTTTGTTGACAATATTATTGGTTCATTTGAAAAATTCAAAGATGACAATTATAGAGCTTATATTTTATGTCACCCGCTGAACATTTGTATTCATTATGCTAATTAATATAAAACGAATTTCACCATAATTCTCTTCTTCACTTCCTTGCTATCGTAACACGTGATTATGCAAACGATATATTTTATAAGATCAAGGTTCACAGTTAATGACGTGTTATGTGACCACAGAATGACCTTGGATCACGTGGCCATTCTTAGGATAAGGATGTATCAAATGATCCAGAGGCATTTCAAAGGATTTTCGTTTAACAACATAATTATACTCTTAAACACCTGCAGTGTAATGAGTGCCTTCTAATATTGAAAACATTCCGTGATAGTATTGTTTCAAGATGTTAGGTTTGGTAATTTCCTTATATCTTGGTCGGGCTCGGTCTCCTTCCTTAGTCATCTTGTAGGACTCTGTCTAGGCCCGTTTTACCTGGCCTATACACGTATTAAGAAAAGTTGTATTAAGTAACGCACTATAAAGACCAATGGAGCGATACATTCTGGCAATATCCTCAGCATTGTAGGTTTTATAACATACACTAAGCTGACATTGAAAGTGAAGAAATTCTATAATGTGTAGAATTATACTGATATCCATTACTAGCTATAGCATGAACAAAAAAATCATTTCCTGTTAGATAGATATAGATTTAATTATGAACAAATGCGAACAAAGATCAGATGAAAGAAGATGAAAACGCTATTACCAATAGAGCTGCCATAGCAGAAAAGTGCCTAACCTTCGTAACGTTACAACTGTTTTAGATCCTGTGATGTAAAAAATACGCGAGAATTATTCTGAAATCACGTCTGTCAATGAAATATTTGCAAATAACTTTCTAAGAGGCTGATAATGACCTACTTTCGATAAGCGAGTTGTTAAGAAACGTTGAATTAATTAGATTAGGTCTGGTTCAAGGAATTTTTGTCTATCGCACGCCTCTCTCATTAGCTTGGGCTAGAATATTTTCCTTATTTAAGAGAAGGGTTAATTATACGGTCTTTAACCACGAGTGAAACCGCGTGGCACAGATAGATAGTAAATAAATCTGCGTACGTATAATTTTTCAAAATTTTCTGTTGTTACGAATTAAAATTGTATGCACTATACTTTATGGCTTAAAAAAATGTATGTGGAATGAACAATCCTATCTCATCCTACTACTAATATTATAGATGCGAACCTTTGTAGGGATGTGTGTGTGTGTGTATTTGTTGCTCTTTCACGCAAAAAATACTGAAGCGATTGCAATGAAATTTGGTACGTAGACAGCTGGACAACTGGAATAACATATAGGCAACGTTTTATGCCGATATTCCTACAGCGTACGGACTTACGAGGGTGAAACTGCGGGACACAGCTAGTGTTTCTCATAAAATATATTTCATTGCCTAAAACAATTTCTTGTCAACGACTTTGATATTGTATTGAACGAATATCTACTTGGGTTGCTTCCTTAGAATGTTCCTGTGCTGGTATTCAATTTACAAAAGAATAAAGTATAAAGATATTTAAAAGTTCAATTAATTTTGTATTTATTTACAACGTCTACCACCACAAGATGATATCTAAGACCTTTGAGTCATAAATGACAGTGTCTGCGGTTCTATTGGAATAAAAATTTGCCAAGTTATCCCTTATTGCATCAGCTATCGGTCGTTGAAAGTCCCATCCAATCCGTTTCGGTCCAATCGTTCCAGAGACTAGCCAGAACAAGCAGAGAGACAGGCTAACAAACAGCCAAACATAAAAAAAAATACTTTTTTGTACATGCAACGTGCATATATCCATATCTATTTGCAACAACCCGTTATTAATATATAATAAAATTAATTAACAAACAGGCACTCCAATTATCTTTATTGGTATAGATTTAAATTGTACTCAAGGGTGTCTTGACAGCGGTTTATAAATTGTAGTTAGAACCTAATTGTAATACTTGTTTAACAAGACCTTTAGGGAAATCAGATGGAAACGAAGGAAGAAAATGACTAGCCATCATTCGCTGTAAATGAGTTGTTTTCAAAATAACCCAAGTATGACTTGTGAATTAATTTCACTTGGTATTGTGTATATATTTCTACCCATGTATTCAAAACATTCTTAACAAATTGATTTTGTTTATAATAATATAGAAATAGTCGGTTATAGATAATATAATATAGAAATGGTCATTTATAGATATTTGTATCCATTTTGCCGATAACATTACCAGATGCCCACACATAACACAATTATAGTACTTTGTTTTGAGAGGAAACGCTATGCTATTCATGAGAAATATGCCTGCCTACATATGTAAATTACTTTATTTTCATACGACTTGAAAAAAAAGGAGAAGGTTGTTAATTTAACTGGATTTTTTAAGGTTTTTATCGTATATTTTTGATTGGCAGTATCGATTTTTATTATTAACTAGCTGCGCCCCGCGGTCTCACCTGCGAAAGTCCGTATCACGTAGGAAAAACGGGATAAAAAGTTGCCTAAATGTTATTCCAGTTGTCCACTTGTCTACGTACCAAATTTCATTGCAATCTGTTCAGTAGTTTTTGCGTGCAAGAGCAACAAACACACACACATCCTTACAAACTTTCGCATTCGCAAAATTTTAGAAGGATTTTTATCTGAACGCTGGTGCATCCCATGTGGTCCCATTTACGATGGTCTAACTTATTGAAAATTTGTATGCGATTTAGTTTGTTGTTAAAAACACTTTTATGCGTATGTTCATCGACATTTCCCGCAACTGTGAGCATATTTATTTTATAATAGTGGTTCGCAAGCGTAGTGCTACATATATAGCCTCAAGTCTTGCTCAATAAACTGCTATCTATCTAACAAAAAGAATTTTTCAAATCGGAACTGTAGTTCCTGAGATTAGTGCGTTCAAACAAACAAACTCTTCAGCTTTATAATATTAAGATTTCTCTTCACCTTCGCCTAACATACTGAATGTCCTACCTTCGCAGGTAGGCGCCTATTGCTACGCAGAGTTGGGCACGATGATCCGGCTGAGTGGTGCTGACTACGCATATATCATGGAGACGTTTGGTCCATTCGCAGCGTTCGTCCGTCTGTGGATCGAGTGTATGATCGTCCGACCGTGTTCACAGGTACACAATGTTCTAGAAATGTGTTTTTCCCATTTTCACAACGTTTTTAGCCTCTACTCTGATACCTGTATCCCCTTACCTTCGCGTTTTATATATAATCTATATATATAAAAGAAAGTCGTGTTAGTTACACTATTTATAACTCAAGAATGGCTAAACCGATTAGGTTGAAATTTGGTACAGAGATAGTTTTAGACCCGAGAAAGGACATAGGATAGTTTTTATCCCGGAAATCTAACGGGAACGAGAACTTTGTCGGTAACGCCCCGAGTCTATCTTATCCTTGACTACGCGAGCAAGGCTGCGGGCGGAATGCTAGTGTTTGATAAAACGCAGTTATGTCAGCAAATATTAGACGTTGAAACAATCGCCGTGAATACGCATGTGACTCAACATCTTAATTAAATTGTACCAGCTCATGAATAGTTAGTGTATAATCCAAGGAGGAACTTAGTCTTCAGTCGGCCGCAGGGGATTAGCGTGACGTGACGTGACGTGGATTAGGTGATAGTGACGTCACAAGTCAGTAAATAGGTCAATGGTTTTAATGGCTAACTATTATCCATATTACGGAATAGGATTTATTTATGTGATATTCGTAAAATGTTAAATTTTGCAGCGGAGGACGGTATACTTTTCCTTCCTTTTACTTTCCCTTCCCAGTCCTTTCCAGTTGTCCTTTGGCAATCCATATATATGTAGCCTTTAAAAATATTTATGATGAAAATTTGGTTGTAATTGGTCCAACTTTTCCTGAGAGTAGCGCATTCAAACTTTTTATTGCTAAATATAGTATTATACGATATATACGATAATCTGTGCCGCCGGCACCATACCAGATGGTATATACCATACTAATATTATAAAAAAAATAGTTTGATTTCTTATTTGTTAAATTCAGTGGCGTAGCTATATAGGGCCCGGTGGTGCAGTGCACCAGGGCCCCGGAGGTCAGGGGGCCCTCTAACCTCAGCTTTGAAAGAGGAGAGGAAGGCGGAAAGTGGGGAGGAGGGCCCGATTCTTTCCCTTTGCACCAGGGCCCTTGTCCCCCTTGCCACGCCACTGGTTAAATTGTTACATCAGACTCAAAAACTCTACTCGTTTAAACGAATTGTGAGCGAAACCGGGTCACACAGCCTGTTCGTAATAAAACACAATAGCTACATCTAATACTATGCGCTTTTATTGACATCGCTCCAGTAGAATTTCCTCCCTAAATAAATGCAGGAACTTCAATATCAACCTAATTGAATCCGGGAATCGAAGCGATTGGATTTGCTTGCTTTATTGATCTGCAAATTGGTTCCTTTGTATTGAAATAAATGGACTCTGGGGGCGTTTTATTGGGTGTCGAGATATCTGAGCTCCGACTTTCGCATGATAATTGTGATGTCATTGGCAAGGATGAACTAACCCTAGCATAAGCTAAACTGGGTATAAGCCCATATGGCTTTGATGGTCCGTAAGGTTTGAGGTACGGGTAGGGTGAGCTTTGATATTTACGAGTATGTACATTTGATATCTTACTACTGAACAGTAGTATAAAGTCGAGGGGATTTGTTGAATATAATCTTATGAATTGAAAAACTTGAAAGAAAAGGAGAAGGTGATTTTTTATGGGTGTATTTTTTGGATTTGGCTAAGGTAACACTTAGAACTTTCGATGGAGTGAAACCATCTTGATGAATCTTATATATTTGAAAGTGGTGTCCTCCTTGTGGTCTCGTTTACATTTGATCTAGTTCTGACAATTTGAAGGCGATATCATATATCATTTGGTAAAATTATTATTTTTTATTTCTACATTTATAATTATATGGAAGAGCTGAACCTCTTGACACAAGCGTTTGTTAGGAATGTTCCAAACACAAACTAGTTTAAGATAATTTGTTAAATCAAATAAATAATTTATCACAGAGATAATAAAACATATTTAAAATATATTATAGTGTTTATTTATATATTTCACAGGCGATAGTAGCGCTGACGTTCAGTGTGTACGTACTGAAGCCAATATTCTCAGAATGCGACCCTCCCCAGGAGGCCACCAGGCTGCTCGCTGCTTGCTGTATATGTGAGTTTTAGCTGGTATTTTTCAATATCAAACATGTATTTCAAACTCAAGCTTTTTTTTTTTATGTCACAATCGGCAATGGAGCTGGTGGGACGCCTGATGGTAAGCGCTTCCACCGCCCATAAACATTTGTAGAGGCGTAAAGTCGATTACAGACCATACGCCTCTACAAATGGATTGCCGACCTTAAATTGGGAAGGGATTAAGAAAGGATTGGCGAGAGGAATAAAGGAAAGGACTGGGAAGGGGAAGGAAAAGGATATGGGCCTCTGGCTCCCCCACTCACCGAACGAAACACAGCAGACTGTTATTTCACGCCGGTCTTCTGTGGGGGTGTGGTACTTCCCCGGTGCGAGCTGGCCCAATTCGTGCCGAAGCGTGCTCGACTACCACATAAATCTCGAATATTTATTTATTCAATTAGAATTAGAATTCTTATAGAAGCACCTATGAAACGTCATAACATAGTTTTAACATTTACCAACGGTTCAGAAAGCAGGAGAGCCGACGGAAAAAATTTAAATGCTTTTATTTCATTATTTCATTTGAAAACATTTAACACATCGCCCTTGTTGTAACGTTAGACTGTAAATTCTCCTACAGAATTATGTGCATTTTTAAAATACATTATAATTATTATTTACATTACTTTAGTGATATTTTGTGATTTGACCTTGCACCTGTCGAAATTATGTAGCCACGTATTAGTGGACCTTCCTAAATATTACACAATTATAAAAACTCACATTTATAATATCATTATCAATAGCTTAACCACATACTATAAAACAAAGTCTCTTTATCTGTCCCTATATATGTTTGTGCTTAAATCTTTAAAGCTACGCAACGGATTTTGATGGGTTTTTTAAATAGATCTCTATATATTCAAAAAACCTCATCAAAATCCGTTGCATTGTTCAATCACTCTTGATTCTACAGAAAAGTTTTTATGTATTACATTTATTAAACTACACCGATTGTACGCGTGCGAAGCCGTGGGCTAAAGCTAGTTTGAGATAAAAGATAGCCAGTATCATTTCCAAACCATTCCATTGATTCCTTGCCTTTGACGTAATAAGAATATGATTTAATAATATGAAATAATATGATTTAATGACAAATAAACAACAAAACATACTTCCGTTATTATTATGCTATTTTATTAGCACTAGAGATAAACCCTAACCTCACTTTGGCATATATAATCTAGATAATCCCATATTACTTATCTCAATTAGTTCATTTTTTTATATTTTATAAAAAAGAAATTAAAAAGTGCGTATGTATTCAATTATAATTGAAATATGTAGTTATATAACACATTAATTAAATTAAACACCTCATTTCGTATTAATCACATATGGACCCCTAAATATACGCTATAGTATGGTTGGCCTGATGGTTAGTGATCACCACCGCCCATGAACATTTGTAGGGGTTTTAAGGGATAAGGGATAAGAACAGATTGACGTCAGAAAAGAATGATGAAGGCTGAGGTAAAGGAAAGAGGCTTCCGGCTCTCCCACTCACCGTACTAAGCACATTCGCAATACTTTCTGTGTCGGTGTACCTTCCAGTGCGAGTTGGCCCAGCTCGTGCCGAATCGTGTATTCTACTATTTCACGCCGGTCTTCTGATGCGGGATACTTTACGGTGCGAGCTGGCCCAATTCGTGCCGAAGTGAGCTTGCCCCTAACCCCCAAAATGGACGCATTCCAGTGCTGCTAACATTCGTCAACTGCTGGTCGGTACGGGCCGCGACCCGCGTGCAGGACTGGTTCACGTACGCCAAACTACTCGCTCTGTTCATCATAATTGCCGCTGGGATATATCAACTTTGTCTAGGTACGTACGAAAGGTGTCTAATAAGGTTTCTAATAATAAGAAGGTGAAACTTTTATTATATCGTCTCAAATTTTGTTGGTCTGTGTATCGCATGTCGCGTGACGGTCGGCGGCGGAGTGGGGATACAGTGAGAGGCGCTCGTCAGAGCAGCCGAGGCCAATATGGCGGCATCTACAGATCCATCAGCTCACCATCAGTTCTATCTATAATGTGAAAAAAATCACTTTTACCGAGAAAAAATCTGTATTAGTTTCACATTATTTAAGCGGTATCAGCACATACCCCAAACAGCTAGTCCTAATTGGATACAAAGAAACCGCAAGGGTCGGAAGGCGTCGGCGACGAATGAGTTAGCTCTTATTAGATGATTGCTTTGATCCGGTGCTCTCTGGTTTCATTATTTAATTTTCGTGATAAATGCATGCAATGTCAGTTTCGATAGCCGTACTATATTCAAGCTCAAGAATTTATACCTACATTTGAGTACTTGTCAATTCTCTCGTAATCTTTATCTTCCATGTATTCATTAACACCATGTTACTCTTTCTTTAGAATAAAAAAAAGCAAAAACCCTTGTAATCGTCAATTTCTACACAGATAATAGAAAATTATTGTAAGAAAAAAACTAAATCACGTCTAAATTGACAGTGCTAGAGTAAATTTAAATAGGAGCAGAGAAGAGGCAGCAGTTTTCAAATAAAAAAAATCGTCAAATCGGTTCATATCCTTTTTTGAAGTCGGTCCAAAATGCTGATTATGCTCGTTTTAATTTCCGTCAAAAACATATGCATGAAATATTTAAAACTTAACCATTTTTGTCCCCTTTTTAATAGTGTTAAATAAATTAGCTTGAAATCAAATGAAATTTAAAAACATCTTTCCCAGGACACGTGGAAAACTTTACATTCGAGGGAACTACTGACGATGTCACATCTATCGCTCTGTCATTCTACTCTGGTCTCTTCGCTTATAACGGATGGTAAGATTTATTTTATATAAGTCTAGTTATATTTCGCGGTTTTGTTTGGATGGTTTTAGATCAAACAGAACATATCAAGGATATGTAGTTATAAGCTTTTAATGGATGAGTCCTTTTTATAGTTAGTATAGCAGTTTTTGTGTAATAAACAAAAATACAATTATTTTTATATAAAAGGAAAAATATTAAAAAACAACATCTTTGCGACGTCACATGGGGCTTAAAAATGTACTATAATTCGACATTTAAAATTATCTAACTTGATCTAACTGTGGTAAAGCCGCTAACAGATGTCGCCCTACGTCGTCTAGCACACGGTAATGAAAACTACAGTGCAGTGTAATGTTATGGTTCTTGTGCACATTGTGTTTTATTACCAATTTACTAAACATATCTAAGTGGCATCTTTTGAGATTTATTCAAACTCCTTTTTTTCGCTTAATGTTTCAAAATACCTTCTTTAAATAAAAACGTCGCATCAGGGGAGTAGCTTCTTAAAATGTGACAGGCTGTGACGAATAGGGGGCCGGGGTGGAAAAAGCCAAATTTCGTGTGACGTAATTTATAGATAGCCCCTTTTCAGCAGCCCACATAAGCTGCTTAGCTTCAAGGAGGAGCTGGGATGGTTTCAGCTTTGACGTGACCCTTATTTATTATTAGATAAATAGGGTTTATTTCAGTCAGATTAAATATAATTAAACGTGATTTAAACTCGTCAAAAGGTCCCAAATTCTAACAAACATTTCAGGAACTACCTGAACTTCATCATAGAGGAACTGAAGGACCCAGTGAGGAACCTGCCCCGCGCGATCGCGATATCTTGTACGCTGGTGACTATCGTATATACCTTCACTAACGTCGCCTTTTACACGACTCTGTCGCCGACTGAGGTAAGAGATAGTCGATTTAATCACCTTTTTTTAAAGTCGGTATTTATTTTATGCGAAATATTTTAAATGATTGAAAAAAATTAATCGCGAGGTAGTCGAGTATTCGAACCCGCGTCTTTTATGCCAAACCGTAGCAAAAGAAAGCAAACAGACGTGGGTTCGAATCCCGCTGAGTGATCACATCTTTTCTATTCTTACTCATTTATCAAGCGCTTGCGGTCCGCCCCGGCTTCGCCCTTGGTACATGCAATCTAGATTAAAATAAAAAAAAACAAATAAACGAAGCGTTCTCTGCTAAGCACAAGACAAACAAAAATATATACTACTAGCTGCACGCCCCGGCTCCGCCCGAATAATTATTTATCGTAATTGAAATAATATATACTATCCTATCTTATAAGTTGGATCAAACTGCCCATGGTTTGTAAGTTCAATTAAAATCGGTTGATTAGTTTAGTAGTCCATTGCGGACCAACAACGTGACCCGTAATTTGTATATATTAAGACTATCTGCGTCACGCGGTATCACCCGCGTAAGTCTATATCCCGTAGGAATATCTTGATAAAATTGCCCGTGTTATTCCAGTTCACTACGTATCAAATTTCATTGCAACCGGTTCAATAGTTTTTGCGTGAAAGAGCAACAAACACACATACATCCTCACAAACTTTCGCATAATATTAGTAGGATTTGTAGGATAGGATAGGTTAGAAAGTAGGATAATTAGTCATCATCATCATCATCATCAGCCCATATGTTCCCACTGCTGGGACACAGGCCTCCTATGAGGGTTCAGGCCATAATCCACCACGCTGGCCAAGTGCGGGTTGGCAGATGTCACATGTCGTCGAACTTTTAATTCTTGGACATGCCGGTTTCCTCACGATGTTTTCCTTCACCGTTTAAGCAGATAGTTAGTAGGATAATTAGTAGGATGAGAGTAATAGAAATCTGTACGCAGGTGTTGAATTCAGCTGCAGTGGCTGTAACGTTCGCTGAGCGACTGTTCGGTTGGTTCGCACTTGCTATACCACTGTTCGTGGCTGCGTCTACGTTTGGGGCTGTTAACGGTGTGCTGCTTACGTCTTCCAGGTGAGTCATCATCACCACCATTATTATCACCATCATCGATATCGTCATAGATCATGATTACATTCACCAATATCATCACAACAACGTCATCACCACAATTCCTCCTCCATCATCAATATCGGCATAGATTGTAATTACATTCACCGTTATTATCACCAGCGTAATCATCGATCGACGATCGACTTTGTGCATACTATGTAGTGATCAAAGATAACATAATCATCATCAACATATCATCATCATCATGAGTCATACATGTTCCCACAACTACAACACAGGCCTCCTATGAGGGTTCAGGCCATAATCCACCACGCTGGCCTCGTCGAACTTTTGATTCTCGGTCATGCCGGTTTCCTTAGGATTTTTTCCTTCACCGTTTCGAGCAGTGGTGATGCTATCAACATCTGTGATAAATTAAAACAATTAAGATTTTCTGCGTGCTAGCCTGGTCTCGTACCCCCGACTTATGGATTTTCACATCCGAGGTACTCACCACTGAGCCACCATTGCTTTCTACAAAATACTATACCATACAAGTGATCACACTAATATTATAAATGTGAAAATTCGCTTGTGGTAAACTTGGTGGTTCGCCTGATGGTAAACGATCACCACCGCCCATGAACATTCGCAGAAGCTATGCGCTGCCCGCTTTTAAGGGATAAGGGATAAGGAAAGGATTGATGAATGGAAAAAAGGAATGGACTGTGAAGGGCTAGGAGGTGGAATGGATGTTTGTCCGTCAATCACACTGAAACTGCTGAATGGATTTGAAATTTGGGATACAAACAGCGTATGAGCTGACTTGGGTTTTTACTGCGATTAAATATTCCTTTGGGATAAAACTTGATATCCGGGGCAACCGGGACGAGTGCTAGTAACACATGATAGTATACAAGTGGTGAGACACAAGGGATATAATTGTGGATGTCGCATCGGCAAGGTTGTTCTACGCGGGCGCGGCGCAGGGGCAGATGCCGGGGCTGCTGACGATGGTGTCGGCGCGCGCCACGCCCGCGCCCGCCGTGCTGGCCGTCGCGCTGCTCTCGCTGCTCTACCTCGCCGTCTCCGACATACAGGCGCTCATCAACTACGTCGGCTTCGCCACTTGGGTACGCAACCTGCTGGGCTCACTGGGCTCACTGGGGATACTGGGGATCCTACTGAGGTCACGGGGGTCATAGGAGATGCTAGGGTCACTGGGGTCATTGGATATGATGGGGCGACGGAGGTCAATGGGGATACTGGGGTCTCTTGAGTCACTGGGGTCACCTGATGGTTAGCAATCATCACTACCTATGAGAAAAACCGCCTCCTTGGTATAGTGGTTAACGCGTGAACGTAGAACCGAGGGTCCTGGGTTCAATTCCCGGTGGGGACACACGAAAAAAAAAATGTCTCGGTCTGGCAGGACACAGAAGGCTGATTACCTACTTATCCCTAAAGAAAAATCGATCAGTGAAACAGATGTACATCATCTGCCCCATACCCCACTAGGGGACACGGGACTTCACGTGCTACCTATGAAAACGTGGGTTGGGGTTCGACACTTGGGTACACACCCACTAGCCGGGGTCACTGGGGTCACTGGGACACGGGGGTCAATAGGGTTACAGGGGTCTCTAGAGTAACTGGGTTCACCTGATGGTTAACGATTATCACTATCTATGAACACGTGGGGTTCGCCACTCGCACCTACTTGCTGGGGCCTCTGGGATCATTGGGGACACGGGGGTCACTGGGGTTACTAGGGATAGAGAAGTGTCTAAGGTCACTGGGGTCACATGATCGTAAGCTATCCATCATCACCCATAAACATTCGCAGAAGTTTCAAAAGGGGAAGGGATAAGGAAAGAAGGAATGGACCGGGAAGGGTGAGGAAAGGGAAACGGGTATCCGGCTCTCCCACTCACCGAAACACAGTAACATACTACTATTTCATGTCGGTTTTCTGTGAGGGTGTGGTTTTTCCCGGTGCAAGCTGGCCCAATTCGTACCAAAGCGTGCTCGACTCTCACATAAGAACTGGGATTTCGTCATAATCATCTGCTCATATATGTTCCCACTGCTGGGACACAGGCCTCCTATGAGGGTCTAGGCTAATTGGGGTATACTCCCTCAAAAAATAAGAGCAAAAATAAAAACTAACCCCATCTATTTTCATAGAAAAACATTTATATTTATATTCGATCTCGTGCATTTTTTTATTCACCTTGGTATTTGGTACGTGGTAACGGTAATAATTATAAAACGAAATCTCTCTCGCCAAGTAAATTTATATTTAAATATTTCGATATTTTCTGTATTCTAGTAAATATATGCTATTTCAGCTAAGTATCGGAGCGGCCGTGCTGTGCCTGCCGGTGCTGCGCTACACACAACCCAACTTGGAACGACCCATTAAGGTCAACTTGTTCTTCCCAGGTGTGCATCTTAATATATATAAATTACGTGTCACGTTGTTTGTCCGCGATGGACTGCTAAACTACTCAACCGATTTTAATCGAATCTGCACATCATGTGCATGTGATCTAAATTAAAAGATAGTATAGTTTATTTTATTTCAATCACGATAAACTTCTATAAAAATATATACCTTATTATTACTGGACTGAAAATAAAATTGTGTTCTATTTTCAAAATTGCCGCGCTAAGCATCATTACTCACGTTTTTTTTAAATCAATCGCTAAAAATAACGTGTTAATTCGTTGCTTTTCATAATCACGAATCTCACGTTATTTTTTTAAATTACAGTTATACATAAGTTGTCACGTTTAGGAAAACACAATTTCCACGTTCATATTTTACATGACACATTTTTATCAAATGTCTCTGGTTCTTTCTAGAACTACATTACAATAGAATAATTATTTTTTATTTTTTTGGAATCATTTAGCGTGGCCTTTTCAAAATACTGCACAGAATTAGCCTCGCTCTTAATCAAAATTACGATGCTACTTTTTTGTTTGTTTTTCAATTTTGAATGATATACAGAATTCTCTATATTTCTTATTCGAAATTTTATTATTTAATATATTTACCAACGATTATTTTTAAGGAGTCGCTAGTCGAATATTATAGTTTATTCTCCACTTTTGTTTTTCAGTTTAATTTTTCTAATTTTCCCAATAAAAATCAATGATGTTCTTTTTTCAAAATTACATTAAAAATAGTTTTATCTGTTATTTTATAAACTCTTAAAACACGTTCTTTTTTCAAACGCTTTCTAGTGTTGTACATAATATGCACGATACTGGTGGTCGCGGTGCCGGCGGTGGCGTCGCCCGCCGAGACCGGCGTGGGCTGCCTCATGATACTCACCGCCGTGCCCGTGTACCTGCTGCTGCTGGATCCTAGGACCAGATTCAATGGGCTGGGGTACCTTACTGGTATGTGTGCATTGAAAATTGAGATAATTTTGGTGCCCCTTAGGCCCATGAAACTGAAAGAATAGAAGAAATTGGATTGCTGGGGTGGGATCACAGGTGGCCGAGAGGCTAGACGTTGCTTCAGCAATCAATTTGCCAAAGCAAAAAAGACGCCGGTTCTGCGAATCCCTCCTCGTGATAAAAATTTTTTCAATTCTTTAAAAATTTTTCGTTTATGAAGTATTTCAATGCTATATAACTAAAAATTAAAATCGAGATATGTTCTTTGAATTTTCGTGAATTTTTATTATTATTATAACTTGAACTTGTTTCCAGTATTTTTTAGAAGTTTGTTACAATGAGAAGAAAAAAAACGTGATATAAAATTTTCGATATTTACGTTCTTGCAACTTTTACTAGATCATTGGAATGTACTCTTACCAACAATAAATATTGCTTAACTTTATTATTTTTAACTTTTCAGAAGCCGCCACTTGCTTAATGCAAAAATTAACTCTCTCAGTACGACCAAAGATTAAGGTAATGTATGATTTATAACGACAAAGTCGAAAAGATATGTTTTTGTAAATATTAAATTAATTTATATTTAAATTTTCAGTAATCGACCAAAGCTGGCATATCTGGACATTGCACACATCTGAATATATATATGTTTCAAGCAAATTATTTAAGATATTAAAATTAGACTTATCGATAGATCTGTGTACATCACTAGTTGACAAAAAAATACTTGCAATAGTGTGGTACTGGCGTTATTTTAATATTTACATTTATATTTTAAACACCTGATAATTTTTTTTTAATTATTTTCCGCACGTTTGAATAATTTTCAGTGTACTCTTATACGTACGCATACGCATAGAAATTAAAATTGTTTTTGTAATAATCGCTCAATTAAGGGAACAAGATTGCCAGTGTACCCAAACGTCATCAAAAATTAAATAAGTAATTATTTTTTCCATTTATATAAAAAAACGTGTTCTAATGTTGTACAAAAAATCGCTATCTAACGTTTTAAGCTGACAGAAATATTGTTACTAAAGACGGAATTTCTCAGAAAAAATGAAATGTGTCTTGCCAGTATCCATAAAACAATAGCAGATAATGCAAGTTTTAGAGTTATGTGGATTTTTTTTGTATGAATACTAAAAGGATGGAGTGTGTGGTGTATAGTTTAAGTGTTAAATGTTATGAATGATACAATATGTACTCTTTAATTTCCCAAAAAAAATTGTGGACATTCGTGGGGATAGTACGAAATTTGACAGAAACACCGAGAGAAATAAAAAAAAATTAATTAACTTGAAGATGTTGTAATAGTGCTTTGCTATGACGTGCTTAATTATAAAGCGCCCATTCACTATATATCTCATTTGATGAATTAAAATCATTGAGATTTTATTCTAAACGTATTTATAGAGTGCATATCCCTTTTTTTTAAGCAAAGTAAAATTATCATTATATTTTTTTAAAGTCATGTTTATTTCATAAACTTTTTTATTTTTGTAAATTAGAAGTGAAATTTTGTGTATGTACCTATTTCGATGCCGAAAACTTTTTCTAAAGGACAATACTTGAATAAGTAGTAGCTTTTATATATTCATAAATAAATCAATTTGAAACAATTTTTGGTAATTACATTAGAATTTTTAGTGAGTATGATTATGATTTTCATCGATTTGTTGAAGAAGATAATTTATAAATATGGCTGTGTTTATTTTAACATTCCCAAATATTATGATTGAATTTTTTTGTGTTTATATTATTTATTTATTGTATTCGATTTTACAATGCTTTGAACAAATAAAATATGAACGATTTGTATAACTGTTTATGTTGTTATTTGTATATTTTGTACATAAAACTTTTCATACAAGACATTCCAGTTTATAGCTAGGTTATTTTTTATCTGTCGCGGTTGCTTTTAAAGCGTAGTAGATGCCAAATTTAGGAATTGAAATATGTTTAATTTATTTTAATTCCAATAAATTTTCCTATAAATACAAACAAATAATATATTCTTACAAATATTTTAAGTATAATGTGGAATATTGTATTGATAGCGAGTATTGAGCGATATTCAATGATATTATAAAATATAAATATGTTGCGTTCATATCAATATGTGTTTTGAATCTGTTCTCTGCAGAATATTTCCACGCAGAATATATCACGCATCCTTATCGTTCTTGTGTTTAAACAAGATCGCTATCTCTTTCTTCATCAGAATTTGGATATATTTGCGTCTTTACATCGCGCGCGCTTATAACGTATCTATTTTATATAATATCATTGGCGTTACTGCGTTGTTATTGAATAGGTTTTAGAAAACATACTGTTTGTAAGAATGTATCTACAATTATTGTGTAAAATGTTGTTGTATGTCGTTGTTTCCTTTTAGAGCAAAAGGTTGTCTCGCAGACACAATGTGACAATAATATATTATTCAGACGAATTTGTACGTTTTATTTTAACCTATAAAAAAGTATATATAAGTCATAAAAATATTCAGTAAGTTTACACCTCCTTATACTTGATTTCGACTGCCTCCTTGGTGCCGTGGTTAACGCGTGAGCGTAGAACTGAGAGCTCCTGGGTTCGAATCCCGGTGGGGACGCGCAAAAAATATACGTCGATCTGGCAGGACTCAAGAGCATAAAGAAAATCGATCGTTAAGACATATCATCTGCTCTTCTTCTTCTCGGGGCTTCACTTGTTTTTGATTTACACGAGTACTTTATATTTAAGAAGTGAGAGTTAACAGATTTTAAACGCAATTTATTATTTTACACAGAAAAGTTGTACAATTACATAATGAATATATAGCGCTAAATGTGTTTCAAAGTATTTAATTGCCTAATTAAAACAAAACTCTTCCAAAAATTTTGAAACATGTCCTGTAAAATAAGTAACAAACAACTGGAAATAATTAATAACATGTCCAATTTTGTCTCTGGCTTACACACAAAGATCGAAGCCACAATTCACGGCGATTGATGTCTGATTCATATTCAAATCTCTATTATTTTTTCTTTGAGCCTATCGAAACATACATTCTTGTGAAAAAGCATCGCCTAGAGGCGCTCATTTCACTGTATCAATACACATTTTTAGTATGGCAACATATTACTATGACAACTTTTGTTTGGACGCTATTATAATAATGGTATGGAGGGTAGAGGTAAGGAGAATCATCTGTGTACACAGATTATATAACACAAGTTTATATTCCGTGTCTGTGTATATGAAAAAGTGTCCGTCAAAATGTATTAAATTAGGGTGGCGCCACATTAGCATTAAGGTAGACTTTAAAGGAACTGAAAAAATCAATAAAAATCCTATTTACTGCTCAAAAAATAAAAACACTCTAGTTACACGTTTTCTCATAATAACTCTTTAAGATTATATTTTGTACTACGCGAGTAGTTGACATTTTCAATAAGTTCAAGTTTAAGTTAAGTTAAATTTTTCAACTTGGCGTACTTCAATTCGTTTACATTTGCTATATTCATACCATACCCTGTGTCTACACTAGCGCCGGAAAGTGTAAGGTTTTTGAACTGTTATTTACAGCTCAGTCTGTACTCTTTTTAATTTTATACCATATGAGATGACTCTCCTTACCTCTACCACAGATAACATAAAACTTTACTCTCTAGCCTCCATAAATGATGGCAAACAGCTCAAAGTCAATGTAAATAAATGTCATTGTCAATTTTATCAAACAAATTTAACATAACCTCACTTTTTAATTTGTTCACTTGTATTGAAACTTGCGCTACTGCATTGTTTTGATTATATACCGAAGCTGATTTTGTTATGAAAAATATTAATTGATATATATTCATAAATTGCAAATATATTGCTTAATTATAATTGCATGGTGTTATTATAGTGCAAATATGGTAAAGTTTGGGAAGAATAAGTTAAAAATATTGAACAAGTTATCTAAGAGACAAAATGCAAACCCAAATACTGGGAACACCAATAAGATTTTAAAAAAGAAAATAAATGCTGAAAAGAAGGTAACATTTCAAAAGGAGGTTTTATTAAAGGAAAATGTTAAAAATGATGTTCTTGTGAAAAATGTTACTGTTAAAACAGGTTTGATAAAAAATTTAACGAAAAATCTAGAAAAAGCAAAGCCTAAGCAAGAAGAATCCTCCAAGAAAAAATTAAAGCCTGTAGAAAAGCAGAAGAAACGTCAAAAAACTCAGATTAATGATACCAGGCTGCTATTAAACCTAATGAAAAAGAAGAGTTAGATTTATAATACGTATAATAATTTATTTTCAATTTTCTTCAAGAGAGTTGTGTACTAAGAATAAATATATATTGAACATGTTTGTATTTCATTTATATATTACTAGCTGACCCGGCAGGTTTTGCCTTACTCTTATCATTTAGGGGTTCGAAGAATAGATGTTGGCCAATTCTCAGATATACCCAATATGCACACAAAATTTCATAAGAATCGGTCCAGCCTCTTCAGAGAAGCTTTAGTTACTAAAATTGTGGCACAGGAATTTTATACATAAGATATTTATCTATATTACTTTTACCAAAATCTTCAATTATTATTTTTTTTTTCATAAATATAGGCAGTGTTATATTAGTTGCTATTATGAAATTCTCTGTTCGATTTTACTATAATATAATAAAATAAACTCGTTCAGTGCTGGGTCCACCTTACTAACTTGTAACCTATGCCATTTGAAATATACTAATGAGCTTCAAATAAAGAAATTCAATCACTCACATACATGAAAACACTATAGTTGACATAATTTTACACAAATTCTGTGTCCAGAAAAACAATCCCTTCTAATATAATATAAAAGTTATGACTGTCACGCCTAAACCAATGAACCTATTTGGATGAAATTTTGTGCCGTTCATTTTTATCTCAAAAATTCCACGAGAATGGGAATTATGAAACAGAAGACAGAAAACCACACTGCATTTTTTGCAAAGATTACATTGGAAAGCTGGTACGTAGTATTATTTTATAACACTGGGAATAATATTAAAAAAAAGACAATATCATAGTAAATATTTATTGTTAGAAAAAGAGAAATTGTATAATATAACTACAATCTATTCCAGCTTCAAGTTGCAGACAGTCATATTTCAATTGTTGCATTATTATAATCTAGCCAAAGCTAAATTTGGTGACTTACAAACCATACATTTCTAGAGGAAAAAAGTAGCATTGCATCAGCAAATTTTAATCTACAAGAAATATACCAGTTACATGTTTTCTATAAATCTTGACATATTAGCCATTTTATGAGTTAAACTTTTAAATTCAATACTTTGTAGTTTCATATTCACTATTGTGAGTTTTGTAGCTAAAATAGCATGAATAAAGATAAAAAAAATCTACAATATTATAGAGGAGTGAAATTCAGAAAAAGTTATATAAGTTAGCAATTAAATGGCTATTGGTCAAGACTTATACCATCTTGTATATTTGGATGAAATTCTATATTGCTTAAGATAAATTAAAAAAGAGATTTTCTACAAACAAAAAACTATTTACGAACATATTATCTAGACAGTAAATTACTTTAGCATAGTTGCGAAATACTACAAGACTTTACTTATTACATTTTTACTAATTTAATTACAATAATTTTGTTATGCCGATCATCAATAATTTTCATCTCACTCTTAGCTTATTTGAAAGTGTCCAAAAAATATTTAACAAATGAATATAACCAGTAATAAATTGTACAATTATTCCGTATTGAACATTTTACTAAACGTTTAGATATTTTAAACATTAAACTTAAATATTTGTAGTGGTCTATAAAATAAATCTGTTTACTGCATATTCATTTATTGCTTTTACTAGCTTTTCGCCCGCGGCTTCGCCCGCGTAGAATTCGCTTATATCGCGCGACACGGTAAGGAGTATTTTCTTCGCATCAAAAAGTGTGGTTTGTTCTTTCCCACGTTCATCTCCATCTTTATACCAAGTTTCATCAAAATCGGTTTGACAATAACGAACTTTCATACAAACTTTCATCCCCTCTTTCAACCCTTTCTACCCTTTTTTCGCGATAAAAAGTATCCTATGTTCTTTCCCAAGTTCATTTCTATCTTCATATCAAATTTTGTAAAAATCGGTTCAGTGGTTTAGGCGTGAAAGCGTAACAGACAGACAGACAGACAGAGTTACTTTCGCATTTATAATATTAGTAGAGATTATCTGGTCTATTCCAATTGCATTTTTATCTGTGAATGATGCCTTACTCCTAATAAAACATTAATGTTATTTTATTGTGAAATTAATAAACAGTCGAAATATATATTTGTGTATTATTTATTATTAACAATGTTTATATGGAAACTGACTAATATTTCTCAAACTATTTTTAATATTTTTCTTTAATAAGACAGCGCTATTTCAGCAAATACTAATAATCTTAATGAAGCTACTTATTATTTCTATACTCTCATATTATGCGATAGTCTAACTAATTTTGTAGACTATGTATTTCTATTAATGGCGTAGTAATATGTGCTTTTATTATATTGAATTGTACATATTGTACATATCGGTTACTATTTTTTTATTATATTTGAGTACTTTAATTATGAAAAGTGTATGTTTGTTTGCGCGATTTCGTGTTAAAATAATTTTGTTGATTATGTATTGCTTCCTCTCCGAATATTTGTTAGGCGAACAATAGCAATATGGACATGTAAAGCCAGTGGTCAGGCAGGTATCAGATTAAGAGAGGCGTTTTCACTCCAATTAACTGCAATTATTATCGAATAGTCGAAAATTTTTTGTCATTGTAGGATTTTCTTACCGGCATTGTTAACAAAAACTGTTATATATATTTTTTAACTTATA
Source organism: Zerene cesonia (assembly GCF_012273895.1). Classification (NCBI taxonomy): domain Eukaryota; kingdom Metazoa; phylum Arthropoda; class Insecta; order Lepidoptera; family Pieridae; genus Zerene; species Zerene cesonia. The sequence continues at coordinate 1,108,081 of NC_052130.1, read as the reverse complement.
AATTATCTGTTATAGTCTATGAATATATGATTATGGTCCTACAATAATTGCAGAAACCAAATTCGTCACGCGAGGTTGTAGGTCGTGTCACACCGAAATTTTAATCCAATTTTAAACGCGTTTGTGACCAAAAAAATTAAGTCGCAATAGTATAATTATTACATTATTTCATTTACGCAACTCGCCTAGAAACCAACTGGCTGATACTATTATTCAATTAAAAGAAGAAACCGATATTTTTCTCCCCCTCCATAAACATGCGCAAAAAATCGCTTTTAAATCAACAATTAACGCAATCAAATTATCAAAACGCCACAACTCCACCATCAACTTTGCCTAGACATTTTCTACACCCGATACATTTAAATAATCGACTTTTCTAGCGAGACAATAGGGTTTATTTTTACTTATTTCAATAACGTCTAGGCCGTCCTCTCCCACGGCCTCTGGGCGACGAAAGCGGAGAGTTCTTCGCATTATTGACGACTTTATTCTCAGCAGCACCGCTATGTTGTTCCTTGCTCTCCTGCGTGTTCTCTTGCGCGTTCTCTTGCTCGTCCTGTTTCTTCTCCGGCGTTTTCTGCTCGACTTTCGGTTGGAGCTGTTCCTGTTGTTCCGATTCTATCGCTGACGGAGAGTGGATATTTAATGTAATTTTATAAATTTTTCTATTTATGTAAGTCTATGCTATATAAACAAACAGTTGTGGAAAAGATAAATTTCATGTCTAAAACAATTAAATGGGTGTATATAATTTAATAATACTTTATAAATTTCCTTTTATATGGGATTAAAATGCTTTGAATGTGTATATACATACATACATATATATTTTTCCAAAAATAGAAAAAGGTAATGTAACGTAAGTACATATCGTAATAATCATCACTGAAATATGTTCAGCTCAAACCACAGAAATAACCAAAAGTATTTCTAGATAACTCCTGTGAATGTCAACAGCAACAAACTACCATAATATCTGAATTCATTCATTCATTCAAATACCTTCCGCCTTGACGTCCCGCAGTATCTCGTCCACCGACTGCTCCCAATCTTCGAGCTCGTCGGCGGCGGGCATCTCTCCCTCGGCCCCATCTTTCTTCTCCTCCACTTGCTTCTCTTCCTTCACTGGTCCCGCCTCTTCTGAAATATCATATTACATAATGAATGACTTTTTTCAAACTAATCGTATAGATTTAAGGATTCAGAAAACATTTTGACGATAAGGTCACCGACGTCACGGGAAGTTCTAAAATGAAGCAAACGATTCCAGTAAAACGATTGAATCATACCAAATACATGCATTCTAATCCAAATGTATGAAATTGATCTACGGACTGGAATAATGTAAACTGAGCTTTAAGTTTTGGAGCGATATGTGTTGCCAATGATGACTTAAGAGAAACATATACTGTCTATGACCTAAAAGTGTGTGTTCTATTTAAAGAGTTAAAGACCTTTTAAAAAGAATGACCATACATCTAAACATTTCTTTTAATGTAACAGAACGTCAGCTTAAAAATAGCAAAGAATCAAAAGTCAGTTCACTAAATCGAGACTTCTTAGGTGTGAATATTAAAAAGAGACACCGTCGAACCTCGTCCTTTTTTTAGGGAAAGGCTGGAAAAAAAAATCATGAAACGTCAACTCACCGGCGGCGGGCTCGTGGCCGTTCTCGGCGCGATCGTCCTCGTCGAGTTCCGGCGACGCCTTGCGCCGCTTCCAGTTGCCCGACTCCTCGCCGCCGTGCGGCCGCTTCGCGCTCTCCTGCGCCTGAATCTGAAAATATCATTTATTTATCTATTTGTCAAATATATTCAACGCAACAAAGTATTTTTTAATGTCTGCAAAATCACTCGCTCGTAATGTAAATCAATTTGATAGAAAATATAAAATATAATGATTGGTTGCGCTTAAAAATACATTTTTCCACAACCCTTAAAAATGAATATCACTGTTATATTATACATTATTATTATTTACATACAATTACTTATTACATACTTATAAATAGATGTGTAGCTTTATATATTATAATATAAATAAACGTATAAACAAGCCGAAATCGATAATCTACTTTTTAAAATTACTTGTACAACAAATTATTATAAAAACAGATACAATGTGCTCATTTTCATTTCTCTAACTCACGAAAATGTTATAAAAAAAACTGTCCATACATACAACTTAACTAATAAGTATGAATTCTTTAGAAGAATAACAACAAAATCGACATAAGATGAAAATTGTTAAAAAATATGGTATGTTATATATTTTCCTTCAAAAAAAAATGGCCAGTCTTATAAACATCAAGTTTTCATAGAGAATAGCGGAAATCAAATGGAGCACATCACAAAAAAGATTAAAAAAACGGATACTAGCTTTATTAAAACTATTCTTCTTTTTGCTCTTTAATTCTTGGAAACCATCCACTTGGTCGACATTAGCATGCCATTCCATCCATGGGTTAACTCCAAAATTTGTTAGACGCATATTATTTTGTTGATTCCTTAAATTATTATTCTTCATCCATTGTGGATAACCATTGAAATCAATCCAGTTATTATTGCCATACATCCAGGGTGTATTTCCATCCATATTGTTGAACATCCATGGTGTATTGTGGTTAGTTGTATAACTCCATTGCGGACCATATTCATAATTCGTCCACCATTCACTATTACTGTACGGAGTGTCCATCCATGCTTGGCTACATCCAGGTCTCGTTTGATTGTACATTGATCCATTTCCATAATTACGCCAGTACGCATTACTACGATTTTTATTTTTATTCTTTTTGTCATTTATTATTTCCTTCGCCCATTCAATATATTTGGAATGTGTCCCGGTGTTCTTTCGCAATATTGCCTATATGTACAAATTTCGGTTTATTTACAATTGTAATAAAATAAATTATTTGACATTGTATAAATACGACTACATATTATGCTTACAAAAATGATTCTTTTATCCATTATAATACATAATTTATGGCATCCTAGCTGGTGATTGATTTTAATCAGTGTGGGATAAGGAAAGGATTAGTGACGGGAAAATGCTTGGAAAGAGTTAGGAAAATGACACAGGTCTAGGGCCAACAGTTATCACCTGGGTACATTTTTAAAATGATTATTTGAGACTCATAATAACGAATATATGTTTCTATTATAAACATAAATAACATACATACATATATTGTAACTCAATAAAAATAATTTTGAACACAAAAGGAAAATACCTCATTCCTATATACACTATTACTGGATACAATATTTTGATTCGGTCGAGTTGTAATCGAATGTTTGTTTACTTGCCCTTGTTTTGCTTTCTTTTCACTCGTGTTTTTCACATTTTTATTTTTTTGTTGGTTTTTCGTTTTATCTGTCGAAGATTTAACAACATTTCTCGACTCTTCAAGCTACAACAAAGCGGAAGGGAAAAGGGCAGAGGAAAATTGGAAATAATTAATTTTAATTACTGTTATTATTCAAACAGCTTTTTTCTTTTTCTTTTTTTTTTTTTTTGTGATGTTTTGTTAAAGGAACACTCTGAATAGTAATATGACGTTAAACTAGTAATATAATGTAATTTTGAATAAAAATATTAATAATTTAACAAGAAACGGTGATATTAAAATTGTCACAATACCTCCTTTTTTATAACAATTAATGGATTTTTCTTTTTATTTACATCTTCTACACACGGATCCAAAGGCTACAAACAAACACCTATTTAAATAATTGTCCGTTTTTAAGTATTTTCAAAAACAATATTGAATTTGTGAATATAAAAATGTGTACAATTTTAAATATATTCTCAAATATCTTATTATGATACGAAATTAATCACAATGCATTACAAAAAACAAAGTAAATGACTACCTCATCCTTAACAGCCATTAACATATTCTGCTGTATATTTTTATGTCCTATTACAGATATATTTCTATCACTTGCAGACACATAATCATCCACAGGCTAGAACATATAATTATATTTTTTAAATAATAACGATTTATTTCTAATATTAATTCACTAAATTCACCAAATAATATTAAAAAATACCTCCTGTTTAATAATTATTAGCAATGAATTATTAATATTATGTGATATATTTTCGTTTGTATCAACACATGTTGGTTGTTCATTCTCTTTATAACATTCTTCTATTGGCTAGAAATAAATACAAAGATATAAGATTTAAAATTGTATAAAATTAATTACAAAAAAAAAAAATCTAAAAATCTACCTCTTGCTTGATTCTTGCATTAGGTACAATACAATTTTGTTGTGGGTTATTTTCATTATCTTGTACGTTTTTTCTATTATTTACAACGTGATTTTTATCATAATTGGAGGTGATACTTGCTATGACATTTGCATTTTCATCCCGTTTTGGACCTTCTGCGGTTGTATTAAAATTCAAATTGGTTTGACTGCCCTCGCTATTAACACGTATTTCAAAATTTGTCGACCTATCTGCATTACCTAAACAACCGTCGTTATTTCTATCCGAATCTCCATTGACGTCATCAATATATTTATTTATATCACTATCACCAACTAAGTTACCTTGTTCATTACATTTCGATTCATTGCCGTTGTGAATATTTTTAACATTAGACAGCAAATCTTTTAAACTATTTATTTGTTCTAATACATTTTCATACACTGATACTTGACGACTAACTCCAGCATATTTGTTCAACATCACTTCACTTATAATGCTATCCGAACAATTCTCATCTGCTATTACACTGTCAGAGTTATGCTCGCTGAAATTTATCGCTAGCAATCGATCATTTTCAAATTCATTAGCAACCTTTTCATCGACGCTACTATTTGAATGAAGTTCTTGAGAAACTACGTCGTCGGTGATATTTTCTCCATGATTCTTATCTATTAGATCATTTGTTACATCGTTATTTATACTTACTCTAGCACATTCATTATTAACAATGTTCCCACTAACATCCATATTTACACATTTCTCAATAGCATTAGTGTTATCACTTATACAATTATTAATATCATCTTTTGTTTTGTTATTATTTGTTTTAGTATCGCCTTCATTAATATTTGTTTCATTAACAGCTGCTGCTGTTTCTACTGTATTCTTAACATTCTGCACTTTATTATTATTGGTTTTAATTTTTGAGTAATTTTTATTGAGACCAGCTACCTTTGACAGTGATCTTAGTAAGGACATATAGCTATCACTTGAAGCGTCTGAATTGTCTCCTTCCACATTCTACAAACAAAAGGTAAGGAAGAGGTAGGGGGCGTTTAGTAAGTTTGAGGATTTTGTATTAGTATTTAAAATGTACACTATTTAAAAATGAACATCAAGAGCCACTTGTTATTTACTTAAGTATGATCTAATAAAAAAATGTTATTTATCTACTATGAACATGACTTATTGAATAGTTGATTTTAGCAATTTATGCTTGGAAAATATAAAAAAATTAAAAACAAATCAACCCATCTACCTCCATAGCGACCTCTGTTGCATTATTTATAGCCTGTTCATTTATATGATCATTTAAATCATTTAATATTCCACTTGGCAACTCTGAATTATCCCCACACTTATCGCTTTCTGAATCCTATAAACATGAATATACTTTGTGCCGATTCTAATAATTTTAATCAAAAATTAACACCATAATTAGTCAATATTTCTATCTAACTTAAATCACAGTACATTAGAAATAGGATTGCAACATTTCAATAAGCATTTCGTCGTATTATAAACTAGTTGCGCTCCGCGATTTCACCCGCGTAAGTCCGTATCCAGTAAAAATATCGGGATAAAAAGTTGCCTATGTGTTATTTCATTTGTCTAACTATCTACGTACCAAATTTCATTGCACTTGGTTCAGTAGTTATAGCGTGAAAGAGTAACAAAGACACACACATCCTTACAAACTTTCACATTTATAATATTAGTAATTTAGGAAGTAGGAGGAAATTAACATAATTTTTATTTAAAGTCTAATTCACGCTTCTTAAAGTGAGTTTCGTCTTACACATCAATTAATTAAATTATTCTTATAGATAATCATTCAATTTAAGTCATTAAAACCGAAAAAGAAAGTATTTTCCCACTTAAATAGTACACATAGGTAGTACACATAGGTAAAATATATATGTACAGTACGAATCAATCATTTAAAAACAAATACATAATATTTAAAAATTAAAGACTTTTAAACTGATTTTAAACGCGATTTATTAATTATCTTATATCTTTAATGTATATATATATATATGCTTGTATATATATATATATATATATAATTGGAATCTCGGAATCGGCTCCAACGATTTTCATGAAATTTAGTATATAGGGGGTTTCGAGGGCGATAAATCGATCTAGCTAGGAATCTTTTTTAGAAAATGTCATATTCGTGTTTTATCGACTTAAACTTACTTTTTTTAACAAATAAGAGGCGTTTGAGTAGTCCCAATTTATTATGACTCTTCCTGACATCTATTGGCGAATCATCATCAAAAAACACAATTTATAAAAAAAAAAACAAAAAAAAAAAAAAAAATACCGAGCAAAGCTTTGTCATCCAGGTACTATTATTAACCCGACGTTTCGAACACTTTACAGCGAGCATGGCCACGGGGAGATGTTTCATGTCTTGAAGGTCATACAAAAATCGTTGTTTGAGAACTACCTTCACCTATTTCTCCACAGTTGTATGTAGATTTTTCCGGATGTTAGCAGTATTGGCTGATAATGTCTTCTAGTCTTTTGGTACATCTGACATGTTTAAAAGTCTTTAATTTCTAAATGTATCATACTCGCGTAAAATCAAACACAAGTAAATACTAAATACATAATATTTCATATAAATCAAAACAATACCTCATCGGTGGAACACTCCGCATGCACATAACCGTTTTCAAGGAGCGTTCTCGACAAATCTAGTACCAATAACATAACTCTCTCGTCTATTACATTCGTTGCATCATCCACAAACTATAAACAAATGCTTGTAATGTAACATTTTCAGGCATTTATATTCTGTGGAACAAAGCTCGTAACCAATTCACGAATAATCAACATAAAATTATACATAGTTCTGAATTTATATGTAATTATAACAAATAATAAATTAAAGTGTTTGTCTGTGAAATGTGAAATAATTAAGTTTCTCAACAGTTTTTTTACTAAAATTGTGCATTCATACAAGTATAGAAACAACTCGTCAAATTTAGCATGTCTGTTTGTTCAAGGTAATCTCAGAAATAGCTAAATCGACTTTAATGAAATTTTGAGAATAATAACCTATGTAACCTTTTCCAACAAGTCGCGGCCGCCTTCTATCTAGAAGCGTATCTACGCTTTATATTAACGCGTGCGATTTGAACAATGAATAAAATTTATACATCACATTTCATAGTTGTTGGATTGATGATGGAAGTAAAGTGATTTTTCTCAATCGAAAAGAGATATTAACTTCACTACCCTACAAGAAAGACTCCTGAAGCTTTATCGGAATATATGTTCTAAAAATTAGTGGAAAATTGAACAAACAGACAGACAGACAGAAATAATAGATTTTTTGTTTATATTACAAAATGAACAAAATCTATTATTACAGACACACACAGTGTCATTTGAAAAATTATTTTCAATCTACTTTTGCTAAGCTGAGTAACGAAAATAACTTTAAACAATTGTCAATATAAAACAATTTAAAAATCGAAATTGATATTTTATCACCCATAGAAGAAACATAAATATGTACATTAACAATAAAAAAACCTTTCAATTTCATATATTATTTCTTACCAGTATTCTACCTTTTTAGTAAATCCCTATGTAGACAACTTTTCATATCATCTCTTATAATATCAATCAAACAAACATAAATAGAAATCTCAATATAAATGTATGTTAAATTGTATATTTTCGCAACCAGAATGCCTAATAAAAGTTAATTATTCTTCATATACTTATAACCTTTTATTTTTTACTGTTTAGTAAAAATTTGTACATAAAAGTTTAACATATCATTATTAAAGACATCAAAGTTTCTTATGCAGCAAAGGTGAGGTTGTGGACTCCTTTTTTATATACAAGTATCATAATTTACGAGACGACACTTCTTATTACTTCGACTATAATTTAACTGCGTGGTCTTTTGCCAGACCGAAAATAAAAAACTTCAAATCTATTCTGGCTGGAAAAAAAAAATCTATCCAGCCTAACCAACCTCCAGGCTGGAAAGAAACAGGAAAAAAAAAAAAAAAACAAAAGTCAAATCGCACACCGACCTCCTTGCCGCTGCGCTCCTGCAGCATGCGCACGAACAGCTGGTGGTGGCGCCACGTGCGCAGGTGCAGCTCGGCCGTCTCGCGCGTGTCCAGCAGCTTGCGGCACAGCGCGCACTGCACGCAGCTGAAGTCCGTCAGGAACGAGCGCCCCACGCCGCGCTCCGTGCTGGAAACCACCATCGTCATCATCATCATCACCATCGTCATCATCATCATCATCATCGTCATCATCAACACCACCATTACCACCCTACACATCATCATCCTTAGCCAATATAAGCTGCTCCAAGGACACAGAACATACATGTATATGCATCTTGGTAAGTATGTATGGGTCCAGTAGATTTTTGTGAAAACATTACAAACATACAAAATACATAAATGTTTTCTATATATGATTTTAAGTTTAGATGAATATAATATGTATATTATAACAAACAAACCTATACTCTGGGAATCTATCGCTGGTGATGTTGGTGAGATCATCACCCTCCTTGAAATCAATAATGGTGTCATCTTTGTCCACCTTCTCCTTTTCTCCTTCCCCTTCCTTTGGCTCATCGGCACCTTCGGATTCTTTCTCTGCTCCTTCCTATAATAACACATAAATATAAATTAATATATATATATATATATATATATATATATATATATACTTATTTATATAACACAACATTTAACAGTTGTTTACAATTCAATTTAATAGAATATATGCAAATTTCCACACCAGTACTATTTAGAAAAATGACTTGCAAAAGTTAATTGTTTACTACTGAGTATTATTTTTCTACATATCCAATCACCTTATTCTGTTCTCCTTCTTTCTCCCTCTTCTCCCTCTCCTTCTCCTCCCCTTGTCTCTTGAAACGCTGCCTATCGTCGCGCAAGTACAGCTGTTCAGTATGCAGAGTTGATATAACCATCACTAAAAAAAAAATTGCTTTATTATAAATAGCAAATACAAAAGCTAGCAGTCCACCCATACCTTCACTCTCTTCGTCAAAGGCAATTCCCATGGGAATGAGATGTTTCACTGCATTAAAAAGTAGTTCAAATACTGTTAATTAACTATAATTACATACATTGTAAGTTGACATAATGACATAATATGAATATATGAATGATATGTGTATGGTATATGTCTATAATCTATAAGAATTATTGTATTTTTTGTTTCCCAAAGATAAATAAATAAAAACAAGATCTTATGTTATTTCTGAAACTAACATAATTACGAAGTTACACTTTTAAATTGGACAATTTCTTATTAATTACTTTTACTGTATCAGGAAGTCTCTTCTATATACATATTTTTATGAATCTTACAGATTTCACAAGTAATAACCTAGATATGTCTATATCGAACTATCTATTTCGAAATCTCTTACCTTCAGGTTTCGGTTTTCCCACCACCTCCTGTTTATCCTGCATCATGCTCAAGTGCTCCGGAGTGAGCCTGTGCTCGTCCAGCTCGATGCGCGTCGGCATCTCTTTGTGACACGACGTGCACGTCGGATGCAGGTACTTCTTCAGCTTCCGATGGCCCACGGTCGTGCGATGGGCGGAACCGTCCGCCGCGTACATGTCGCACATGGCGCAATAGAAGTCGCGCACCTGTTGTTGTCCTGATTTGCGTGTGCGTTTCATTTCGCGGATCTGTTGTAGGGTTTATGTGTCATCATTATGTTGTTTATTTTCGATTTTAAAGAAAACAAACTACAGAGAAAAAGAGGATGAAGGAGAACTTTTAAGAGCGCAACTATTGATTCATAAACTACTAAAGCTGATTTTCAAACTTAAGGGTTATACTTTCACATATTTCAATGATATAAAGTGCTTTGGAATTTAAATTAAAGTAATAAATGTTAGTCAAAAAAATCTTACCTTAAACTCCTGTCTCATAGTATCAGCAGTAAGCGCATAGCTCTCGGCAGTCTTCTGCATCATGATAGCATGGGCCCGTCCACTCAGGTGGTTCTCAAATGAGCGGCCGTCCCACATGCTCTTGTTGCAAATGTGGCATTTCAGCAGCTGCGGGTTGATATCGTCGTAGCGAGTCTTCTGCGGTTCCTTCTTATCATCTTGCTTGTTTTCAGTCTTCTCAGTGCTATCAGAGTCTTTCTTGTCTTGCTCACTAGATAAAACTAACTGGGTTAGATGGTTGCAATAATTTTTAATGTAGCTAGGTTATCAAGGTGATTAAAATGAAAAAAATGTGTTAAATTTTGCAAAGAATTTTAAAATTAAATATAAAAAATCTTTGTTAAGAAAATGAAGAAAAAAAGGATTCAATGTTTATCTAAAAATCTAGTCTAATATAGCATAAAATAACCATAAGACTGATTGTATGTGCTAAATCTAGAGCTAAGTATGAGTCAGATTTTTAAGAGTTGTAATTTTCTTGTGATTATTGTCTGGGTATTTTGTTTACCATCCAATTTCATAAAACTGATGATGAATTAAGTATATGATAAATTGTTTGATATTTCCATTAAATGATAAACTTTAAAATAATTAGGACAGGTGTATAAATGTTTGGTCATTGTAGTTGGTGTTGGTGCAATTTGATGCACATAATTTTTCCACAATATGATATGATCAATGTCATAATATATTTTTAATACAAATGTGAAATATTTATGATGAGATGAACATTTTTTATTTGTTTGTTTTAACATAAAAGTAACATCAAAATATTGCTTTCTGTTTGTTTTTTTAAAGACTTAAGTGTATATCTGAGTATACCAAATACCCATATCTTTTAAAATGTGAATTTAGATCAACTTTTAATCATGTGGCCAAATGGAGGCTAATTTATTTCACACCAAAAGTTCAGTTTCATTGATCTGAAACTACCACAACAGTTATTCTGTGAAGACATACATGAAGTAGGTAACCCAAAAAAAAAGAATTTTGTCACACAAAGAAATGTAATGTTTCCGAAATGGAAACTAAACGGTAAGTGGCTAGCACGCCGGTGAACGATTCGAACAGTATATCTTCATATAGAATAGGTGTCTAGGGCTTTGGATACAGTCGGTAGTCACACCGGAAGGAAATGCACAGGGTGCCTTACCTCTCCTTGGATTTACTTTTAGAATCGGCCTCCTTTTTCGGGGAGCTCTTGTTTTGTTGCCTTTGCCCATCATGGGGCCTGAAGGGTTTACGATTGCTGTTGATACGCTCACCAGCGCGATTGTAATTTCCCGAACGCCGGAAATTATTCTGATTGCCCATCTAAAGGGAACAATTGAGATTCCATGTTAGTAAGAAGTGTACGCCTCTATGGGCCGCACGAACATTGTCTATGCAAAAGAACAGACATTAAAATTAAAGCTGACATTGAAGACCTGTATAGAATGGAGCAAGATTATCATTAGTTAATATAATGCAGAAACTATTGCAGTATTAAGAGTACAATTAAAAATGATTTTAAATGGGCAATTAATAGTTAAATGATTTGTGAGTACAATTATTGCATTATCTTGAGGAAATAGACTGCTGTTCGTCAGACGATGGAGACTTATATGAGAGAAATGGTAATTTTTATTTTTCTTTATTGAGTATTACAATGAGAAAATTATCTTATGGACATAAATTATATTGCTGCAGTTATTATGTGTCGAATCTTACCCGATTGGGCCCATATCCACGATCGTAACGTCCCATAGATGGGCCGAAATCGCGTCGTATGGGCATATCTAACAAAGACGGAACAGGAGTCTGCCTCGGTTGAAGGAGATTGATGATGTTGCTAGCTAAAGCAAGTGTTGCTTCAGTTGATCCGCCGGCAAGCGGGAGCAAGTTGGGTATATCAGAGCCTGGAGTCCCACCCTGCCATGGGGACACACCTGGGCGGAAACTCTTCCCGCGATCATTTCGGGAGAAGTCCATGCGACGTCCTTGCGGAGGTCTTCGGTTGGCCATTGTAATCTGTATAAAATTTGCGTGTTAGTTTCGACAAAGAGTTTGATGACATGGCCGCGTAAAGGATCTACGTATTTTACTTCTTAAATATATTATACTTTTGTAACGCACACGTTGAATGATTTAAATACTTTTGTCGATCTTTATAAGCTCTTTTTTTATCCAAATCTAAGTTTCTAACAAAAATGGGAACAAAGTATAGGTACTCACTGTTTATTACAATAAATTCAACCAGCTATGTAATTGATGAAATTGTTATGTAGGATAATATTTTATCCGAACGAACGCCCAAGCCAAGAAGAAACAGAAATAATTCAGTAATCACTAAAATACCGATACCAAGTCGATAATATACAACCGACGCCAAAAAAGAAAATGGCATCCGCAAAACGGCAAACTAGGACTTGAAGTTTAGCCGGTGGCGCTGATAACTTGACGCATGTCAACGATAACTTTGTTTTGCAATGGAAAATAGATACATGTCCATTTGACTGGAGCCTTTTTTGATGTCATATTGGGTAAATAAGCTGGTGATTCGTCTAATGGTAAGTGTTACTGATCACCACCACCCATGAACATGTTGCGTTGCAAATCCGTTGCCCGATTTTAAGAAGTAAAACATAAAAAAAGTCAATCTTTTTGACGGGAATAAAAGAACGGACTGGGAAGGTTGAGGAAAAACATACGGGCCTCCGTCTCATCGAAAGATAAACAGTTTCACGCTGACCTTAAAAAAATTGCGTTTTAGATAATCACAGACTACCTATACTTAATACATACACGAATCATAACCAATACTCACTTATAGAATAATGATATAAATTTGCATACGTCAGTGTCAAATATTTAGTAAGTCGCTGTTGTCGGAGATAGGTGGTTGTTGAATCGGATATATAAAATAAATCTCATAAAATTAAGCCTTATTTAATTGTACGATAGCTCTATGTATTTCTTGAGTGTGCCATATTAAGTGATTTAGTGATTATTGAAATAGAACCAAAATGTCTCAAGGAAAAATAGTACTGATGGCTTGTGGAAGTTTCAGTCCTCCAACTTATATGCATTTACGTATGTTTGGTATGTGTCGAATTTGCATTTTTTTATGTGTGTTCACTGCCCTTGCCTTTACCGGCGTTTCTAGAAGAAATGTCGAGAAAGCGTTATATTCTAATATCAAAAACATTTTGTTAAATTACGCCTGGTGGTGTGTGTTATCATAATAGTAGTGTAAATATTTCGAAAAAAAAAATAAACTTCTACTTTTATCTCGTGTCTACTTTTATCTCTTTTTTCCTTTGCCGAAAATTATGTTAGTATTGTTTTTGACAATAATTGATGTTGTTGTGTTGTATGTTACACAATGTTGAAAAAATAGAAGTCAAGTAGAGGACAACAGAAGCTTTATGAAATCCACACTATACTAGTAACTTTTATTATACTACTAGCACTGGGCAAGATTTATCTTATCATTTACATAAAAAACAATAACACTAAAGCTATAAATATTGTACTTTAATATATATCCCTCATTGCCTTGACAATATTATTATAATATTAAATAGATAAAACACCTGATATCAAAGATTCATTCTCTTTTACACACTACACTTTTTTCTATTGAAACTGCACACAAGGATGTAAAATAAATAAAAATAAGCTGCAATAATAATAAAATATAATTATACAATGGTTCAAAGAAACTAGACCAGTTTGTATGTTATTACAAATTTTTTGACTAGTAGAATTGTTAAATAAATCAGCATTGATAGTAAGACACAAAATTTCATTGATTTTGAACATATAATCATAAGAACACAAATTAGTGTTTTTATCTGACGAAGTTTCCAGCGAACATTACCATATCATGTTGAATATAATCACTTAGTAACACACAAATACGATTCATAAATTATTTCATCGCACCTAAAAGAAAGAGGTAACTAACTATAAACCTATATTTTACAGAAATTGCTAAGGATTATGTGCACTCATTAAGCTTGGGTACAATAGTGGGAGGTATTGTGTCTCCTGTACATGATGCATATGGAAAGAAGGACCTCGTTGCTGCTAGTCATAGGTGAGTGATTGATATATTACTTACTATTTGCCCAGTTTACAGCTTTACAATGGTGAAAGAATTTTTGAAATTGCATTGGCTTGGCAGTTTTTGTGGAACAATGTTACAAGCATACAAACATACAAATGTTTCCTCGTTATGATATTAGTGTAAATAATTCTTTCTACAAAAAGTTGACACCAACTTTCCGAGGGTTGGAGAAAACACTCCAGATATCCTAACAAATATACAAAGGAACATTTCGATTTGTTAAAAACCCACTGAGTTATCTAGTAACATAACCAAAAGTTGGTGTGTTTAAAAATAGCTTCTGACTCATAACTTTCCTTATCATACAAATTTATGTCCCTGATTTTACACTGTGCTAGATTTTATGTGACAACTAGCTGCGCCCCGCGGTTTCACCCGCGTAAGTCCGTATCCCGTAGGAATATCGGGATAAAAAATAGATGTTGGCCGATTCTCAGACCTACCCAATATGCTTACCAAATTTCAGAGGAATTGGTCAAGCCGTTTCGGAGGAGTATGGCAACGAAAACTGTGACACGAGAATTTTATATTATGTGACAATATATTTAGTAGTTTAATATTACCCACATGTTTTCAATATAAGATAAATACTGTTTAATTTCTGTATAAAATATTTAATGCTGTACTATTTTGGACATTATCTAAACATAACTAAACAGTAACCAGACCACTTCCGTACATATGGATTTTTTATAGACCCTGAAACAACAGTAAAGAGTTTTCCTGTTCGCTTGTTATTATGTTATGTTACGTAAAATCCAAGTATTTTCTTGTGTTTGATTTTACGCGAGCATTATACATTTAGTAATTAAAGACTTTTATCGGATTTTTAGACGCGATTTATTCATTATATTATTAACTACACTTTACAGCGTGGCGAGCTTGGTCACCACGACTACGCTCGCCCCTAGTATAATGAATAAATCGCGTTTTAAATCCAATAAAAAGTCTTTATATTCTAAACGTAAAAACCTCTTCAAATTCACAAGTCAGATACTGACAAAATTGTAAAAAATTGTTGGTTAAACTTTAAGCCCACACTATATTTCGAGAAAAATTGGTTTTTTGCTAAATTAAACAGTTGACGAAATATACACATCTAAAATCGTAAAAATGACATACTGCCTCTTGTGAGTTCAGTGGCAAGCTGTAAATATATGTAATGCAGTGTTCTTCATAATCTATATATATATATACATGTGAGCTGTGAAGATGATTTTCATTATTTTTTTAGAGTATGCTACAATTTAGAGTTAACAGATACCATACCTTCACATTATGCACTATGTGATATTTATACTAATAATATAAAGTTAAAGAGTTTGTGTGAACATATTATTCTCATAAACTCCAGCACCAAAATCCAAAATTATGTTACTATTGAATGTATTTGATCCCTTATTGTAATAAGTAACATATTATATGTATCAGGGGCGAAGTTGGTGTGGAACTGAGAGTTTGTTATAATAAGATTTAGTATAATAGTAGAAGTATTTATTACAAGCTAGCTGCGCCCCGCGGTTTCCCGCGTAAGTCCGTAACCCGTAGGAATATCGGGATAAAAAGTTTCCTATATGTTATTCCAGTTGTCCAGCTGTACCAAATTTCATAGCAATTGGTTCAGTAGTTTCTAGGTGAAAGAACAACAAACACACACACATTTTTACAAACTTTCGCATTTATGATATTAGTAGGAAGTAAGTAGTAGTAGTAATAGGATAGGATAAGTAATCATCATCAGCAGCCCACATATGTTCCCACTTCAGGGACACGGGCTTCCTATGAGGGTTCAGACCTGATACGCAATTATAATATACTAGCAAACCCGGCGAACTCCGTTTCGCAACCAGATGGCTGTATGTGAAAAATGATTTTCCCGCTTTTCTGTTGAAATTTTTCCTGGTTTTTTTTTGCTATAAACCTCACAGAGCACGAGACCTTCCTAACGAATGCAAGACCGTGGAAATCGGTTCGTGCGTTCTGGAGTTATAGCGTCAGGAAGGAAAATCCGACTTATTTTTATTATAATATATAATGAAAATATATATAAAATTATTTCTTATATATTTGTAAACCTATTATAATAATCAGTTGTATATCACACTTTGATAAAGTAGTCAAATACTATAGTATATTTATAGATGAAATCAAATATTTATGTTTACATATTTAGCAATGTCATATTATTATACAGAGACTAATAAATTACTTGTAATTATATAATCTTTTTGATTTTCTTGAGTTGAAATTACTTCAATTCACAGATATTGCATATATATTATGAAATCATTGTGATATATGCTTATTATTGGTTTTAATCTTTACCAATTCTCCAAAGCCCAAAGTCCGTCACTTAGATGAACATTAATAATTTTTATTGCAGAATGTACTTAAATTGGTACATATAAGTATAAGTATAATAAGTCGCCATTTAAGCTCACTACTTTGATATTGCCTTTATATTAATTTTAATTAGACTTTTAATTTGTAAGACAGATTTGATTAGTTTATGCTACAAGATAAAATGGTTAATGGTTATCAGGACTGTTGACAATTAAGACGCCGAAATCACCAAATTATTGATATAATTCTGTGATAACTATTAAATGCCTAATTCTCCTTAAACATTGTTTTATATTTGCATCAACATTCAGACGCGCGGAGATAACTTGCGTTTTAGTCATCGTCCATTTTGAAATTTTCGTAATCACTGCATTTTTTTTTATACCGTCTAGAGGCGTTCTTATGACATTATTCTTGGACAAACGGAAATTCTAGTTCAAAATATATATTATTTCTTGTGATTTAATTGTATTACATGATTGGCGTAAACGATCAAATGTTTTGGCTTCTACCGGTTTATTTTTCCACCGATTTCCAAATGTTAAATGTCTCAACTTTATTAGTCAGTCCGTCTAAAATTTGAGATCTGTCTCTCTCTCATATACTGGACATTGGCTCCCGAATCTGGAGTCCCTATTTATGCGTGGAGCCATTAATTAATAGAAGACTTCTACCGGACCTATTTAAAATTCATAAATTTTCAGAGTGGCCATGTTGAAATTGGCGTTGCGTTCATCGGGGTGGGTCAAAGTATCGGAGTGGGAGACGCAACAGACTGGTTGGACCAGAACTAGAGCCTCTATGCAGTATCATCAAGTGAGTTTATTATATTAATATACATATAGTGGGTAAGTTAATTAAATGAATCGGTGCAAAGAATATATATAAATAGCAAGGTAAATGTTAGGGTTCAAGTTGTTCAAACAAGCCACTTATGAGACGGATATGTCATTATTTATTTCAATTACCCCACTAAATAATTATATATTAAGGTCTTAAATACGAAGTGAAAACTACCTTCCTGATTTGATAATAATTGAATTTTTTTGTTTATGCTTAAGTTACATTGAACGTTAGCAGATTTATCATGTGCTTTTTTGCTTTGCTCCCGGGGTTTGTCCCGTGAGGTAAAGATTTTCATTTCAACTCATATTATCTCTATACTGCTCTATTGATTCGTGAAAAAATGAAGACCAATAGGATATTCCTGAATTTTTCGGAACTATACGAGTGCGAGATTCACCAAATGCAGTTTGATTTTATTTTGAAGATTTGTGTGAAAAATTATAAAAAAATTAAACTGTTCGGTTGCAATGTGTAATTTGATGTTTATACAATTATTCTTTGTGTATTCTGAGGTTTTTTTTCGTTATGTATAACCGTATAGAATAAACAGTACCCTGTTACCATGGCAACTATCATAACATAACTTACGACAACAATTGGTTTATTTTAGTCGTTTGTAATTATTAATCTATAGAAATTATTGACTATAAAATTATCTATACCTAATTTGCGTATTAATTTGTATATTTATCGTAGAATAAACGTCTTTTTGTAAGAATAAATATAACATGTTAAACTACTAGCTGCAATAAACTGTCATAGTACAGGTGAACCTACTTTTATGTACGTTTTTAGGGTTTCTTTACACATAGAATAAAACGGGACCCTATTACTAGGAATTCGACGCCCGTCTGTTTCTCTGCGTTGTCTGTCTGTCAGTTAGTCCGTCTATTACCATGCTGTATGCTCGTGAACCGTAATATTGTGCATTTCTGTTGCTGCTAAACATCAAGTAACAATCAAATCGATGTAAAGCAACGGTTGGCACGGTCATAAATTGGATGGTTCACAATTTTTTTTTAGCAGTTGCTCTTTAGCGTATTTGTACGGAACCCTCAGTGTAGCGAGTACAACTCACACTTGAGTCGATTTCGAATATCAACACACAAAGAATTGGAAAGTTACCTAATACATTTAAGTTAATGCAACAAATTGCATACATTGCAATACATGAGTGAACACCTCAATATAGAATGAGTCATCCCGATCGATAATGTAGTGTTTAAATGCCAAGGCTAATCTACAAGGACAGAATAGCTAGGTCATGATACATCTTTACTACAAGGTCGTATGGTACAAAATAGTGCATGCAATGCATGATTTTTTTTTTTTGTAATTATTTCGATTGATTAAAATTGATTAATAATAAAGGATTGAAACGCAATGAAATAGATTTAAAATTTTCGTATTCGATATTATCCTCCTTTTCTTGAATAGTGTCATAACATTTTATGACTATTCAATGGAAGGCTTTCTTGTACGATCAATAAGTGTTTATGTTGTGATGAATTTAAAACGATAATGTTATCACTTATTTACGTAGTTAAGGAGAAAAGAATATTATTATGCGACATTGTAGTACAATGATAACTTTGAAGCAATCGTTAAATAATAGGCTACTTGTATTTCCAGGAAATATTAAACAACCACGCGCACCTAACAGATCCGCCATCTTGGTTGCCCGATGATATACTAAACGTCAACGACATAGACGACTATAACTCGAACCAGTTAAACGGCAACACTGAAAATGTCACTGTCAAGTTACTGTGCGGCGCAGATCTATTGGAGTCCTTTGCCACGCCTGGCTTGTGGTCTGATGAAGATGTGAGCTCTTAAAAGTTTTTTTTTATTGTGTTTTTTTAATTCTACGGGAAAATTTTTGGAATTCACTAGGCCATATATTTTTTTTTATATTGCAGTGTTGGCAACTCTGTTAAAAAAAAAAAAACTTTGTTATTAAAAAAGTTGTGAGTAATTAGAAACATACACGATGCAAATGTTGTTTCAGTGGTTAATGGGAACTGTGACGATTCAAAAGTGCTTCTAGAATAGGTCTAGGTCAATGTTTGAGTTTGAGTTTGAGAATTTGTAACTTTCAGTTGGAAACAATATTGGGACAGCACGGTATTGTCGTCGTATCCCGGGCGGGCAGTGATCCTGGCAGATTTATATATGAGTCGGATATGCTTTATAAATATAGGGTGAGCATTTATATGTATAGTTTCTGTTACTTTAAATTATCTTTTGTTACTTATGTATATATTGATAATAGACCCTTAATTGTGCGTACCTAAAACTGTAAATTGTGCTTCTTTTAAAGTAAAAACAATGACAGAACAAAAGATAATCTAAATTTAACTACTAAAAAGCATAGATTTTTGATACTGTCAAATGACTGATCAACTATCCAAGTAGAGCAAATATCTTTAACGTATACTAGACGCTCGTCCCGGCTCCGCCCGGATATCAAGATTCCTGTTTTTATCCCAAGGGAGCATCTAATTGGGATAAAAAAGTATCCTAACGTCCCAAGTTAGCTCATACCCTGTCTGTATACTAAATTTCATGAGATTTTGACGAAATTTCAGTAGTTTCAGCGTGATTGATGGACAAACATCCAAAGTATTATATTAGTGTTATGTACTTGTGTAGGTATTCTTTTAAGACAATTTAAAAAAAAAAAACCTTGTCGCCACGTGTCCAATCTTGTTATCGCTATAATTACAGAAAAACGTGATCCTAGTCACCAACTACATAGTGAACGAGGTGAGCTCGACGGTGCTGAGGCGGCTCG
>NC_052130.1:1054673-1087685 GCF_012273895.1 Zerene cesonia | reverse complement strand
GGGTTGGGCAGGGTTTGAGGGGTTGGTAAGGTGTAAATTAAATGGGGAATCAGGTGAGCTCAATCGCGCTCAGGCGGTTTGTCCAGTAATCAATCTGGATTGATGATGCGGTGCTTGCTTATTACATATGGCAGAATTAGTTCTGTGGAGCCACCTGCTACGCTGCGCGTAACATGATATGGACGTCATAGGGGTTGGGTGGAGTAGAGGAGGTTATAGGTGTTGCGGTGCGTTTGTTGATGGTTACGGGGTATTCTTTCGAAATGGGAAATAAATTTCAAAACGAATTTCTGCAAAAACAGGTTTAGTTTATTTTTAAGAGATGCCTTTACTAGTTAGACCTAGTTGTACATTTGCAAATATTCTGATTATTATATGCGTCCTTTCTCTCGTTATAGCTTATAGCCTTAATGTTATTATCAGAAATTAAGGGTTACGCTTATTTGGTTGACTTAAGAATAATGACAGTGACATATACGGTTTTCTGTACGGCCAATAACTTCTACATATTTATATCTATATATTCTACAGAAAACGAGAAACAGTTTCAATATTCATTCCCTTGTCCATCTTTCATACTCGTCTCTAAAACAAGGCACAAAACGTTTATTTTTGTTCGACAGACACTAATAAAATAAATTCTATCTGCGCACGCTGCCCGGACACAGTGAGTATAACACGGACATAGAGTACGACAAATCGCCGCATGACGTCATCATGAAATCGCCCGAGGTGACAAGCTTCAAGAACATTCTAATATCGATCCGCGACAGGCCGTCGATAGTCGACGAGACGGTGACGATAAAGCGCGCGAAGAAATCCATCATGGCGCACACGGACACCGTGACGCCCATAGACAAGCTGAAGCCCAAGATGGCGTACATAGACAAGGTGTCGCCGAGCTACGTGCCCGGGAAGGCTGTCAAAATCGTCAGTGACGTCACGCGGCACACGTTCGATAAGGTGAGTGCACACGACACCAGCTCGCTCGACAGTTTCCTCGACGGCGGCGACTTGAGTCAGCGCAGGCTCAGCGAGGGCAGCGTGGATAGGAAGACGCCGAAGAAGAGATGCTCCTCATCCACTATAAGGAAGCTGAAGCCGGACGACATGAAGAAGAGTAAGAGCGAAGTTAGCAAGCTCTGCGATAAGGTTAAGAGTATTAAGTTGAAAGATGAAAGTAGGAATTATAAGACGCGCAGTTGTAACGATATTGTCAAGTTGATATTGACTAAGCATGGGATACATGTTATAAGCGATACGGAGGCGATTGTATGAGCTGTGTGTGCTCGGCCTAATTTGAATTTGTCAGATCTGTATGGAAGTTTCGTTTGGACAAAAGAATTTTCAAATGAAAATGGTCTCTGTGTGAAGGTTTCTTTAGTATTTAGTAGGTCTGTTTAAGAATTATTTACGACATAATGACTAACGAATATTTTGATATATTTTATTGATTTCAGATATCAGTATCCATTTTATTTCTGTATAACTTTATGTTATTGCAAAAGTGTTGCAATATATTTGCCAAATGTTACAATTTTATCGAATTTGTAACTATTATTGTAATTGAGCTAGGACAGAGTTGCTAAGCAATTCTAATACTTGATATCAACTTTTTCTTTATATTTAATGTTATCTTTTATATATTTTTAGCCGACCTTTCGAAAAACTAAGGAGCTTTTCAATAGCTCAATCATCAATTCGATTGCTTTTACTCGATAACTTCGTGGGTTTTTAACTGATGGACTATTTTCGTGTTTGATAGAAAATTGTTGTCATTTGGTTCATTTTAGTATCTAAGTGATACCTCCCCGTAGGAAAGTCGGTGACCTTCGTAAAAAAAAAAAACAATTATTAGGCTTAGAAATGTCAAATTTCTTTCCCGTCTCTTTGTTTGGTTTTTATAAAGAATGATACTAGAAGAATTTTCAAAAGAATTTAGCACAAAATGAAGTCAATAAAACGGATATATCTTATTAAATAGGTGTATAATAAATATAAGACTCTCAGGCTATTGACATTTTCGGCGTGTGCGAAAGGAATGGAGCTATGCGTAACTTATCTTGCATCCCTTTCACACATTGCCATTATGTCTACAAGTGTATGACATTTAAGGTCATAGTATAATGATAAGAATACTTCCTTCTAAATCTTTATCTCTAATATAATTTTATATTTGTAATGACTATACGTAAAAATATCTATATTACATATATATAAGTAAAAATATCTATATACAATACATATGTATTATGTATCCATTTGATTTCAATTATAAAAACGACTTTTTTGTATGGCAATTAAGTAATTAAAAAATTATTTTTTCTCCTCTCTATATTGGTAAGGAATAAGTATGCTACGTAAGTTTTTTATGTTTGTTTGTTTTACATCACAATGTTATGTTTTGAAAATTTATTTATGTAGTTTGATTAAAACTGATATTTGGGCTGGGCAGATTGTTGTATTACATAAAAATTAAATTTATTCAAAGTATCCATAGGTACTTTCATAAAATTTTCATGTATCATCATTTTCATCTATCATGATAGATGAATGGAAAGAAGTCAAAGGAGAAAGAAATGTAAACTATATGAATTAGGTACTTACTTATATTATGTACTTTACCTATATTATGAATCACTCCTATTGGTGGTATTGTCTTAAAACAAATGTAATTTAAATTCTTTTCGATAAACTTGTAACTGTTTTAATTTATAAATGCGTATAATATTTTTAATTACATTGAAAGATGCACAAAATGTTCGAATATAAATATTTATTTATGCTCAATTTATCTAATATGTATTTTTTACTTTTAATTGTAATTTTATCAATTACAAATTCTTATAGTATGTAAGGATAATAAACTTATCTAACGCTCAAATGTTCATGTGCCCAAAGTTTTAAATATGTCCTCCCTTAATTGGATTAATTATAATCAAATTTATGTCAAATAACACCCGTTTGTAATATCATATAAAAGATAAGAAATATATTTCTATCAATTATCTAGTTCTATCTAGTTGTCAATGATTATTCTGAATATCGTGCAAAATTGAACATGTTCTGGAATTATTTAGGTTGTGCATTGAATAAATGCTATTTGCTTTTGGTATTCTTTTTTAAGTTATTGCAATCTCAGTGTCAAAAATTATGTACCTCCTGTGATAATTACGTATTAAAGAATTTAGTGCCAATTAATTTTGTAACCGAATTAAATGTTTTTTTGTGTAATTTATATAGGAATATTATAAATAACTATCATAAAAATGTGTAAGTAATATACGAAGTTATTTTATATCTTATAATTGTATACTGACTATGTTTAAACTTTGTGTAGATTTTATGAATGTTGACTTATTTCATTTGATCTCTCGTGGCTAAAATTACCTCTTAAGTATTAATGTTATTGTAATTATAAATGCGAAGTTTCCATGATTAGTTATATTGAAAAAAATAATCATTTAACATCTAATTAAGTAACCATTAGTTCTCTTGCTTATTGTGAAAGAATTTTTGAAATCGGTTCTGTAGTTTTTTATGAGAAAACATAACATATATATCTTACATACAAAAACACAAATATTTCTCTCTCACATCGATGCACAAATTTTTTACAAGTCGAAATTGTCAAATTAGCCGCCATTTTGACATGTGTCAAATAATTTCACTCAGAAACGTTCGCATTTATGATTGGAATCGTATATTATAATATTTAATTGAAGTATATTATTATAATGTTTTAATGTATCAATGTCTATCTGTGTTACCAGTAAAGCTTCCATGGAATACGAAATTTTAAATAAACATTTAATGTGATGGAGCATTTTTATTGTAGAACCCCCATGTTTTTATTTCTATCGAGGCTTTACTTTCTTCCTTCGCAATAGTTTTGTTTCACACTAGATTGTAGCCCTTTCCTTTAATACAGTTTACTTTGTAGGCAATTCTTTGTGTGTATATTTTATGTCAAAGAAATAATACTTAGTACCTTCTTTATTGTCGATTGCATGATTGATGTTGTAAAACCTGCATGCTAAATGTTACGTTTTAGAAATATTTAAAGTTCCTTATCCAATGATAAGGATAATTAAGAATAAGAGAAATGTATGTCATACTGCATGACTCATGCAGCGTGATGGCGTGTGAAAATACAATTCTTGATTTGTTTTATAGTCACACATGTGTTGGAAGTTAACATTCTTTTTCAAACGGGATTTTAATCGTGAAAAGTCATTTTAAAAATAGCAAATTGCAAATTTAAGACGATAAAAATAAAATAAAATTTATAGTATATGACACCCACAAATATGATGAATTTTTGTATTGGTAAAATAATTTTTAAGATTGGTTCATAGATCCAGAGTTAACCTCCTATAACGTGACAAACGCATAAGTTCATAAACTTGCTTATCTTTGTAATAATAGCATACAAAAGCATGATTTATTTATTTATTATCTATTTGACAAACCTACTGTTTACTGCTAAGGTTTTCTAGACTAATCAGTTTTTTAACATCCAGAGAAAGTTAAATACGTAGCTCGATTCGTAACATAAGCTTAAGTCAAGTTTAGTTTAGGCAAGGAGTAGTGGTGGCGTAGTCATAAAAATAATGGAAGTTATATGAAAAAAATATTTTTATTCTAAGCAAATGTTCTAATGTATTATCAGAATTATTAAAAAAGGATTTTCAAAGAAATCGTAATATCCGACTTAATTTTTTTTTTATGACAGAGCAATCAAAGGAGCAGATGGGCCACCTGATGTTAAGTGGTCACCACCGCCCATAAACAATACGCAACACTATAGGTGTTACAAGTGCTTTGTCGGTCTTTCAGTGACATATGCGCTCATTTCTTGAAGGCCCAAATATCGTTATTATTTCGGATAACTCCTTCGTTTTAGGTGCAAATATTAAAAATAGAACCTTACTCCACATATTATATAATATGG
Organism: Zerene cesonia; assembly: GCF_012273895.1. Lineage (NCBI taxonomy): Eukaryota > Metazoa > Arthropoda > Insecta > Lepidoptera > Pieridae > Zerene > Zerene cesonia. The sequence continues at coordinate 1,082,731 of NC_052130.1, read as the reverse complement.
TAGTTCGTAGAATGTAGTTAACACATAAGGTACACCCTAGTTATATCTTAGTTAGAATTAACTTATAAGCCAAGCTGCGGCAGAAGTTAGCAATGCAGTATTTTTAATGATTTTTTTTCTTTTCATTCAGGGAGGCGGTTGTCCATTGTAGCTGACATGCTGCGCGACTTGCGACCACAAATCGCCGTACGCGCAAATATAATTATTGAATGCAAAATGTAGGGTAGTTGCATATTTTGGTGAGCATTTTTGATGGTAGATTTATGAGTTGCATTCGAAGCTGTTGTCTGGTGCGAGGTAGGTTAGGTTAGTTTAGGTTAGGCTTCTTTTGTAGTGCCTTAGTGCATATGTCACCGTCAGAGCTTGTAGATTCACTGTAAATTCCTTTTAAATGGAAATGTAACATTTTTTGTTATGGTTTATTGAATGAACTTATCGTTCAATTTGAATAAATGAAGTTAAACATGTTTACTCCCTACTCTGTGTTGTTTATCGTTATCGTATAACATATGAGATCGGAGCAGTGTTTGTAACGAACATGGTAAAATGTTTGCTCGAGTTTGAGACTTTTTAACGGATTTTAAACGCGATTTATTCATTATATTATTAACCCGACGTTTCGAACACTTTACAGCGAGCGTTGTGACCACGCTGGGTTAATAATATTATGAATAAATCGCGTTTAAAATCCGTTAAAAGGTCTTTAATTTCTAAACGTTTACTCGAATTAAGCATGAATCTACCGTCAAAATGTTATATCATAACCTAGATGTCTACCGCCAAATGGTAGCAATGGATAATGCAACTTCAATACTTAGTACATAAAGTCTTAAGGGGGCTACATGAGAGTATATAATGCCTTAGAGTGCATGATACACTGGAGCAAAAGAAACAGAAAACTTCTTCAGGATATATGGTAATTGGATAGTTTGTTGAAAACATAATAGGGTGCCGGCGGAGAACGTTAATTGGAGATTTCGTCAATAATATAAGTGTATGGGTTAGTCATTCTAGCTCCTGTAGACCCCATTTTCACTATTATAATCTGTTAAAATACTGTAGAAATCGCTTTTCAAATACCTAGATGTTAATAGTGTTTTCACGTGTTTGTACAGTGTGTGTCACAAATTTATCTGGTCCGCAGATAAGGGGGATGAGGCTTCACTTAAACATAAGTAAAAAAGCATCTCAACAAGAATGAGAGAGCACGCTGATTGTCAAATGTAAGAAAGAGACAAAATATGTCTAATTTTCTTTGGCAGTGGTCTAAATGCGTCCATACTCTGTAGTAAGTTTACATTTATAAAGATGAAAGACACACAAATAAGAAATTAATATATGTAATATGCTATATATTAATTTCTTATATGTGTGACAAGTTGTGTTGAAATAGTGTCAATGGTTGATGGGAAATATTTAACAGTAAGACTATAGCGCATTTAATAGCAGTAGGTTTAATTATTAATAAGCATTAAGTTAATTAGTTCAACATTTTATGTAAAGATGGCGCGGGAATTTAGTTTTATTATATAATTTTTGTTACTTATAACATATTGTTTTTTGTTTTTATATTTTATTATTATAGGTAAATTCATTCGATAATATTAAAAAAAATATCCTAAGTGAATAGCTAAGTTTTGGTTGAAGAAAGTAAAAATATGTGTGATAAAAATGCAAGTGAGATCTTTAAAAGTATACTTAAGATTGACGTATAACTTATGTGATACGTACATATATTATTGTATTGTAATATTTTATACAGAATTTATTGGGAAGGTGCAATAAATAATATTTAAAGTATACATTTTTTGCTGTAAAATATCTATTTTCTTATGCTAGTTACAATCAGTTATTAAAGAGTTTGTAACAAAAAAAAGTATTTAATATTCATGCCAAGTTACAAGCGCCGAAATTTTATAATTTGTTTTTAAATAAGTGCCACATGAAAAATACTTACATCTTGAAGTTTAAAGAATCTATGCTTTGATAATATCTATTTATTTTCCATAGTCTTATAAAATACAAAGTTAAATTTAATTCATTTTTTATGAACCTGTAGCATTTTATATGACGAGTGGTATTATGGAATTGAAAATTGAACTCTATGTAAATATACCAATATGTTGTTAAAAGCATTTTTGTCCAGACTTTTTGCGAAGTTCTCATAGGTAATTGTTAATAATTATAATTCATACGCACGCTGTGTACATGTGCCTTTAAAATGAGTGAAAATGCTTTGTTAAAATTATATCTACTTAAGTCATATATCCATAGATAATAATAAATATCACTACTTATATGATAAAAATATGCACGTCTTTGCTATGCCGCAAGTCATTTTGGTTAATAGTGAAATTCTGTCACAATAATCTTGCTATTATAAATTAATGAAAGATTTTAGAATGAGAAACAAAGTATAATGGAAAGACTTCGGCTGAAATAAGCTTGTCGCAAAATTATTACAACGCCATCTAGTGGTAAGTAAAATCCATAAAATGGATATATTAATGGGTGTATAATCCTGCCTTTGCTATCTCCATTAGAATGTAACAATAAAGTAGTCTTATATTATGAAAAATAATGTGATCGTTGAAAATAATATGAACGATCTTATAATCAAAACGATCCTATAATGCGGAGATCAGTTTAGAAATTACATAATATATTATTAAGTATTAAGAACGTAATAAGAAATGTATCCCACACGTAAACGCGTAGGTACTTACCAATGTTGATGTAAAATAGTTTAATAATGTTCCTAGTCTATATAAAAAAAAATGAACGTAATGAGATCTGTATTTATGATGCCAGTAAATTTATTGATTAAAATATTTTGGTGTTTTTTTATATATTTAATATATTATATAATAACCAGCCCCTTGTGCGTTTTGGGATTATAGACAGATGAGGTAACTGAAAATAATATAACCATATGCGAGAGAGAGTGAAGCATGACAGACTGGCGCGGTAACGCGTTACGTTAAATGGTGTTTACGCTCCTAAAAATACTTCAATGTTATAATATGACTACATTAACGTTATTATCAATTTTATAACTATTCATTCGTAAATTAATTATTGGTTAAGAAAAAACTAAGTATTAAAAGTATAATATTTATTGTATTGCAATACAAAAGTATTTCTTAAACTATGTACAAATTATACACATATGAGCATTATTGGGCTAATAAATTTTTTCTATTAGATTAGACTAGTTTTCAATTCATGCATAGTTTCTACCACACTTAGGAATTCAATGGATAATTGTTGTCTCAAAACTATAAAGCATAGAAATACATCCTCTCTTATAAATGCGAAAATGTGTTTGTTTCTTTTGTCGTTTCAGTTCGCAATGCAGCAATTTTACGGTATTTTTTCTTTATTTCACATTTCATGATGTTATATAATATCATAATTTTCCAATTTTTCAATGAAAAACTAAGAAGTGTGAAACCAATCTCTGGAATAATAATGTAATCTCATTAAAGGGTTTTCTAGAAAACATCACTAGGAATCCCTTTTTAAGGAGAAGTATATCAAAAGATGATATACTTTTCCTTAGACATTTCCATAAATCCGTTTCTTGTTATAAATCAACAAATGACAATGTTCTTCATTATAAATAACTTCATTTACTTCCAAATTTCATTTACTTCCAAAAGATGTACCAAATTTAAATAATCTTTCATTGCCACTTTAACTTTATAGTTTTGGTATTATATTGTTAAAAAGTTTTAAAAAGCACACAAATAACCCTACCATTGATACATTTCCACACCAGGGTATTTTATTTCTATTGGTCAATCAATCATAAAATATAATAATTGTTGCATTGTAAATTTGTAAATTAAGCACTGAGTTCACACTTTCACCTATTCTTTTTAACTTTCGGCGGTTCGGGACACTGACACCATGGTGTTGCCGTTTTATTGCACAATAACACTACATTCACCACTGTAATGGGTAAGTCATCTATGGCAACACTGTGTTTGCTATGTATGGTGTATGACACATCATGTATTCCAGTCACTCTGTCTCTGTGACGGGTGACTTCTCTCTGATTGAAACATTTCCTCATATCTCGCTTGCGATATGCTTTATCGTGGATATGTCTGGAATAGTTATATGTATTTTAGAATTAATATAAATGGTAAACTTCATAACAAAATTCTTACTTAATTAAGGAGTACATGAAATCCTGCTTTTGTAAAAACTACAATTATTGAGAATAAAAATTATAGTTTTTACAATTCCTCATATACAAATATGTAAAAATGAATCAATAATGTTTTTTTTTTAATTATTGTAAGCATAGAAAATAATTGTTTTCGTTCTGCATAAATACTTACTTAAATGTATTTTCTGTCCCCGTAGTAATATTCTGTGGTCTTATCACTTTCAGCCCGGCATCTTTCAACCGCACATAGAACTCATCATCCTCCAACCCCCACCCCCAATAATTATTAGACATTCCCTTCACCATTTCAAAGTGTTCCTTTGTTATCAATAAAATGCCACCAATGAAAGTATCGTAATGATATTTTGGGTGGGTTTGTGGTGAAGAAATATGCAAGGGGCCCAAGGCTGGATAGTCATACCTTAATTTATCATTAAGAGGTAACAAATCAACATCATGCATTGCTATATAGTCATATTTCTCTTTTGTATAGAGAAATCCAACATTAATTAAAGACGCCCGATTGAATCTATGTACGTCTTTTTGCTGGATTACGAATATATGGAACGGTATGTGCTGTTTCCCTAGAAATTCATACATGTGTGGCACAAATTCAAGTAATTCTTCAAATCTATCTCTGAATGGTACTATGATGGCTAACTTCTTTTTATCAAGTGTTCTTGATGATATTCTTAAATTTTGTGGCTCTGAAAAATAAATACATATAATTGATTTATGAACAACTGAAAGTAGCTCGTAACTTAGTTTGCCTGATTACTGAGACTGAGAATACAGAAAGAAAGAATAGATTGATAGATCATGTGTTATAAAAGATTAAATATAAGGAAATAATTGAAACTGATATGTTATCAATCTAATATATACTTTATTGGACCATATAATTAAATGACTCTGTGGATTCTTATAAACAAATTACGTCTATCAGCCTTCTTGCCATTGTTATAATTTTTACTTTATGGAACTCCCCAGATTTTATATATAAACACTTTAAAGATATATGTTACAAAAAAAAAGCGCAATTGAGAAAAACACAATAGAGGAAAATGATAAGTGCTTCGTCAATACAGACTTTTCTTTCTCTTCACTAGCACTAAGTAGTGTGCTTATTTGTAAATTCCTCTTGGTGAAATCATACAAGTAACATAATTTTAAAGATTTTTCTTACTTGATGGGGGGATTGGTAAAGTAGCTATAAAACATCCCATTAAAAAAGTAAGTCCAAGGCAAATTATGAGGCATTTTGAGCTACTAAATTTGTAGCCCATTAAAATTATATTTCTTAACATATACGATATGTTGTATTAATATAAAAACACTAGCACTTCATATAATTCATTTTATGTCAGATTATTATTATTTTTTATTTATTTTCTCTTAGAGGAATATATGAATTACAATTCTAAAAACAAAAACTACAAAAACACCAACATTAATTCACGAATAATGACAAATGACTTATGACACCTCAGAATACAGATACCCTAAACGACTGACCGCTGACATTTACATTTTATTTTACGCACATCGTGTGAAGTAAACTTTCATGTTACAAAATAATTTTCAGAAGAAGGAAAAGTTAAGAGGGTAATTTATAGTTTAAAACATAATTTAATTTTCAATATTTTTTTATGGTGAGTTTGTTTGCCAAAACATTACATAATAATACAATGAACAATACTCAAACACGTTAGCGTCAACTTTACTAACCAAATACAAAATTTTAATCGTTTTAATGTTTAATGAATAATGTTTTTAAGTTTCTGTATGAATATGAGAAAGCCAGTTTAACAAAACCTGCGGCTGGATATCATTCAGACAGAATTAATAAAACTCTCCGACTGCCTAGGCTCTTAATAAAACAGCCGAGTTGATTGCGATACTTGTTTACATGTTGAGAATATACTGGTTGTGTTTGTTTTACGTTTTTTTTTTAGTTCTTTCGCATTCTCTTGTTTCTTTTAACATATTTTGACATTATTAATACAAATTCCTCCATCGGAAAGGCAGCGGTAGAGGCACAATCTAGTTATATATTATGTATATTATTTTGCAATCATCTACAAATCCTAACAACCGTTAAGTAGCTAAAGTCGCAGTCAGTAATCTGATGGTTTAATGTATAGTTATAACTTGTAATCTAGCAGACTCCAGGTCCCTGGACTAAAATTTGGGAAAGAAGCTGTGAGATTGATTTGATTATCTCCGAGATTTGATTGACTATATTTTATTCGATAACCATAAAAAAGAACTTAGAAGAAAGAATAAAGTTCTGATCCCTACTGCATTGCAATAATTGCAAATTACAATTACAACTCAGGAATTATTATTCAGAGAGTCATGCTGGAAGCCCACGACTAAAGCGTTCGTCTCAATTCATTTTCCAACTTATATCGATAGATAATGTACAGATATCTCTTATATGTCACTAAGATATAAACCAAAATATCTGGATTCAAGCAACACTTCTCTAACCCTAAGAACAAAACTTTAACTTGTATTGGTGGAAACTAGTTATCCGATAAACATATTTTTATGTTTATTACCTACACCTGTATGAACGGGAACATTTTACATAGTTAATGAACCCTTCAATTTCTTTATATATATATTTCAAAGTGACACATTCCAGCGTCATTCGTGGTACATAGATATGGCGTATATCCAACGATAAAAAATTTTTGAAATCGGTCCAGTAGTTCTTAAGATTAGTCCGTTCAAAGTCTTCAGCTTTATGTCTATACATATAAAATTCTAGTATTAGTTACCATACGCCGAAATGGCTGGATCTATTCTCATGAGTCTTTGTGTGCATATCGGGTAGGTCTGAGAATCAGCCAATACATATTTTTCATATCTCTAAATGATAAGAGTAAGACAGAGAAGCATTTGCCAGGTAATTAGATATTATAATAATTGTAATGTAAATAGTACCTAAAGCTCTAAGTTTCTGTAGTTAAAACTTTCTAGACGTATAAATAGACGTTCTGTAAATATCCGCGAACTAAAATTATACAGGTTTATTCAAAATAATAAAAGTTGTTAGGTTTTTAATAACATAATAATTAAAAATAAAGATATTTAAAATCCTTGTGATTATCGGTAGCCAGCAGCTGTAAACCGTACTTAATTATCACTGCAACGTTTTCTTTTACATTGTCATCGTTGTACTGATAAAAATCTTTATGTACCCTGCATAAAGTTTTAATTGCGACTAAATTCCATGTAGCCGTTTTAATAACTAATAAAACAAACATGGCGGCCAACAACACAAAATGTCAACAATAAATATTAATTTTAACCCGCACAAGCGTTATTTAAGTGCACAATGCAGCTAAATTAATTACCTAAAGTTTTTATGGCTCTCTAATTACATGCTATGGCCAACGCTTTAAATTATTGCCTTTGGGTTTCACTAAATGTTGCCATATTATTTGTTTTGAAATGCCATCTTTTATGTATGTTTTAATTGACTTGATATTGGCTTATCTTAATTTACTTAGTACTGCGCACTTTTAAAAAGATTTTTTCTCATGTAATCTACTTTCCAACGCATTTTTGTCTAATGGACCTAGTAGTACGTTAGGATATATAAGTAAGTATTTGTATAAGACTTTATTTACTCGTATGTACTTATTAAGCGTGATGTGTGGTAACGAGCACAAAGAGAACATGAAAATTTTCGGTTGTTTGTAAAGCATCTATCAGTAAAACAATATAACAAATCTTGATCAAAAAGAAAATACTCCATAGCCTCATAAATAGGTTATGTATTGGACACTTAAATGTATGTGAGGATATATACCTACCAAAAAAAGTAATTTTATTTTAAATATTAAACAAGTGAACTTTAATTTATCGATTCAAATGCACTTTATCATTTATATTTGTTTGTAAAATGTATCCCTCCTACGTCAATATCGTATCGAATGATAATTTCAAATAACAATATAGTGATATAAAAATAAACCACAATTTAGGGAATAAAACTATATCTGGCAACACCAACTATGTTCCGTTTCACAAAACAATTTATCAATGTCGCAAACCGAAGATAAGCCCACTAAATACCTACTTTCATAGGAATAACGTCTCAGTTAAAATGTAATTGAGAAAAACTACTAGCTATATTGTATTCAAGTTTTATATTTCAAACAGTTAATTATTGTTCGTGCTGGCTTTGAGTAATTAAAGGAATTAACAAACAAAAGTAGGCAGAGGGCTGATTTGGGTTATTTATATGTTGCTCGAAGCTATGGGTGCGTTTAAGGCGGTGGTTATGTTAAAACTTTGACCCGATGTTGCCAGGTTATTATCCATAATAATACGTAACTGTGACATTTATCAAAATTAATTGGCTCTGTGGTAACTATTTGTCAGTTTATTTACGGTGTTTCCATTATAATGATGAACTGTTTTCCCTGTGCAAATTTTGCAACACCAATTATAGTTATTTTATTTTAATTCGGTTGCGGGTTGATAAAAAATATAATAAAGGGAATCGTGTTTTTATGATGCTTTTGTCTTGTTGTTATTTTTTGTTTGTAAATATATTATGATGTCTATGTTCTCATTATGTCCGATTAAATTTTACTAGTATTTAAGGAATCGAAGTTTTTCAGTCAAGTGCTTTAATACATTGGCATTTAAAAAAGCGTTTATTGAAATACATCATTACATGTAGAACAATTATTTTTAAGAAAAGACTAAGCCGTTTTGTCAGAACGAGACAAAATCTAAAGCAGTAGCATTTTAAATAAAAAAGGATCATCAAAATCGTTTCACCCATTCGAAAGCACTAAGGTAAAAAAAAAACAGAAGTCGAATTAAGTACCTTCTTTTTTGAAGCCGGTTATTAAATATCCTATTTGTTATTCCTTATTTAAGTAAAATATATACGACAGTTTGTATGGATGTGAAGTTTGAAGATCTTTTTAAATGAATTTTCTTATATTGTCGTATATTAAAGATTTGTAACATACTAGCTTTTCACTCCCTTCTTATCTTTTATGCCATAAGCGGGCAACTTAGAGGTAGTGCCTCCGCAAAAGCTACCCGCTTTTAAGAGGAAAGGGATAAAAGAAGGACTGGAAAAAAGGAATGGACTGGGAAGGGTGAGGAAATACTTTTCCTCGGGCCTCGAAACAGGCGTTCGGCTACCCCACTTTCCGTACGAAACAGGATGCTATCATTTCACGTTTTTGTTATACTAAGTAGTGATCATTCACAAATTCAGTAATTACCTACACCGAAAAAGTATTTGCACCAATCGTTTTTTGAGTCATTTTGTGTGTGTCAATTTGTGAATCAAAATAGTAAAAAAAACTCTCTATTTGGTCTACCGATCATTCACAAAGCACAACTGCTATACTCTTTTAAATCTTGAATGATTCATTAATATCATCAGGTTTAATCTATCTGTCAGATATATTACACCTGATGATGTTATCTCTATTACTCTTCAAATTAGTTCTAGCGCAGGTTCTACTACAGATTTAATTACGTTGTTTTGCCATTCTCTCGTCTATTTTCCTTTCACTTTTTATTTATTGTCGTCAAATCTGAGAGTTATAGTCACTTTGGAACATTGTCATTACTTCAATGAATAAATTATTAGAAGATTTCCTTTCACCTTAATTGTAAATACTTATTATATAGGTGTTTGGTAAACATTGTTTTGTATGTAGAATGTTTATTTATATAAAAATAGCTGTAAGTTAGCTTTGTCTTTTATGAATAAAGAAATACATGATTTATGGTTGTTATTTTTTTATAAAAGATGCAAAGATTTACAAAATCAGAATGAGCTGAATAAAAATTTAGTTTATATTCGAATTAGTTTTATCTAAAATGCCTTTAGCTAGCTAAAATGCGTAAAACATTATATTTCATCTCATTTTTAATGAAGAATATGGATAAATAAATCACAAATCTTAAGTACCTAGTACATCCGTACTTAGTTAAATTTATATGTATCGAACATGAGGTTTTTTTCTCCGCTTCAACTCCCGCCAACTCATCACCACCGCTTTCGCTTATGCACTACAAGCACACCCCAATATTCCCATATAATTATAATCCCATATCAAATGAATGCATTTAAATAAATTTCATGAAAATTATACGCTTAACAGGTGAATACAAATTGTAATTAATGACGCGTTACATAGACATTTATCTGCCCAGAGTCGGATGTCATTTTATAAAAATAAAACGATAAAGGAGCTGACCATTTTGGTAGGTAGTTATGGTAGTTTGGTAGATTTTGGTATATAAAATGACATTTCAAAATAAAGCAACTTTACCAAATAAAGCAATTGTTGTATAAAACAACCAGTGACGTTAAAGTATGTTTTCATTAACTGAAACAGTTTTCTTATTTCTACCTCTACTTTACTTTTTACTTCTACTACGCGGGCGCAGGCGCTTGGGGGGAAAGCTTGTCGTATGTATATATATTACTAATATTATTTTATTACATCCTATCCTATCCTATCCTACTAATATTCTAAAATGCGAAAGTTTGTAAGGACTTGTGTGTGTTTGTTACACTTTCACGCAAAAACTACTGAACCGATTGCAATGAAATTTGGTACGTAGACAGCTGGACAACTGGAATAACATAAAGGCAACATTTTATCCCGATATTCCTACGGGATACGGAATTACGCGGTTGAAACCGTTGGGCGTAGCTAGTATATTATAATATAGTTTATGAATATGACGATTCAAACCTCCTTAAACAAATTTAAGTTTGATTAACCGTTTTAAATGGTAAAACAAAGAACGAAAGTTTCGAATTAACATTTTTAGCACGTTCCGAGATGTAAATAAATTGCTCAAACTGATAGCATCTCGCTAGGGGTAATTAAGCTAACCAACGGTGTCACGAAAAAGGGCTTTTATATCATTACTAATGAGTCGTTGTGTTGCCAATAAGTTTATGAGTTACTTATGTCATTTTCCATATCATGTTTTCCCTCTTTAATATTTTTTTCCCTCTGGAATTATAAATAAGGCGTTTTAAATCTATGATAGTATAGAATTATTTAATCTGTGCCTATGATTAGATGAAACTAAATTTTGGTTACTATTTGAAAAAATATGGTGCTAAATGATTTTTTATCGTTATGTCGAAATCTCTTTATACATGTTATTAGTCTTGCCATGTGAATATGAATAATTAAAGCATCCATATTGAGACTAATAACTAACTAATAAAGCCAAATCTTATTGGCTAACAATAGTGCTGTCTACATATCGATAAAGCAAGATTACATTCGATCAATGCGATTGGGTGACGCTAATGTGGACCGCCCGCGTCGCCCACACACCGCGCTACCATTGTTTTGCGACACTTTGTTATTGATTTCACTAGGGGTGGCCGGATATGTCGATAAATTGTAATATTTTCTTATAAGACTATGAAATGTGCGCATTTTGGAAGTAATTTAAGATAGGATACATTTTTTGTGACACTGATTTCACTACTCACTAGGGGTGGCCGGGTGTAGCTCTCCATTAAATCATACTACATTCTTATAAGATAACGGTAGGGATTTAATTTGTGTAAGAGATCTATACAATTTGTTTGTGTCTTAATCTTGTTAGATTAAGACAAAGTTCTATTTCGTTGAAATTTGTTCCCTTCTCCCTATTTCAGCACAGTTTTATAAACTTTTCATTTGATTTTATCTATTTATAGTTCTGTTATATTTATAGCAGTTATAAACTTTAACTGTCTTGCCACTTTAAAATTTAATGTATCTCATTTTGATATAGCCTACCATTTTGTCTACATATACAATACAATATAGGGTTTAATTAATGTTATATATCTCTTTAATACAGAATTAAATACTTTATTTTTCGCTCACCAGAAACACAATTTAAATATCTTTATTTATTTTTTACGATACTAACTCTTAGGGATTAAATACTTCTTAACGAGTTTTAAACCCAATTTATGCATGTCACTGTTATTTGAAATACTTTTGGGAAGATCAGTAGATATTGTATCTGAGTTTTGCTTATTAAAATGTAATCGATATCGACTAAATAGATACATCACTACGGAACAGCAATCAGTCCCAAGTGAAGCGACACGGCACGACCCATTAAATGGTTCAATTTAAACCGTTTAATTTATGTTTTGAACTTCATTAATATGTGGTAGGCATGTAAATCGAAACTTTCTAGAAGCCTAAGGAAAATTATCACAAATATATATAGTAGTCACTAGTACTATGTTTTAAATGATGATTTCAAATTGTTATTAAGCATAATAAAATTTAAAGAACACGATACGGGAGGAACCAGCTTTCAAATAGAAAAGAATCATCAATATTGTTGCAGCAAGGTAAACGTTCTGAGAAGTTAGTCGGATTGATAACATCTTTTTTTGAAGTCGGTTGAAAATAAAAAATAACATAATAATGTGCGAGTACAAACTGTATAACCTACTTCTAATTTTAAATGCAAGTATTAGTAATTATTTGATTATTAATTCGATTGTAAAAACACAAATTTACCTTATAACACATATCTAAAAAACGTAATTGGAAAATCGAATGAAGTAATTACCTAAGTTGAGCCTCATTGTCTATTCAATACTTCTTAATTTAATCTCTTGACAAAAGGCGCGAAAAAAATCTGTAAAGGCGCTAAGTCGCCAGTAAAATGCCGAAACAGATTAAAAATTTTAATGTCATTTGTTTTTTAATCTTACAGGATTGTGTTAATCTGTATTGTGGTTTTGTTTTTATAAACAAGGCAAAGGGTTGTACTGCATTGTGTCTGTAATAACTAACGGTTGATTATTAAAAAATGAGTATAAGTTTTTAACTGTTCGTAACGGTGCATTATGGCATTATTAACGGGTAATTTATTTTTAACCATTTAAAAAGGTCTTTTTTGGTGGGGTTATAGAATTTTTATTCAGGTAAAATAAATAAGTAATTAGTAACTCTTTCATTTTTAAATTGAAAAATTTTGACATAAAAAACATACTATATATTTCAATTGACATGCATACACAAAAATAGATATGTTAAATGTAGGTGAGTCTTGTCTATCTAGCACATATTTAAGCATATTTTAGCACATATTATAACCAAATAATAAAAAATAACAATGATTTTAGTAATTTTATAGCGCCAATAAAATCTAATACTTAGACATTCTACGATAAAAAACTGAAAAACGAAAAAGTCAAAAGTCAATTTTGAAATTGGAATATTCGCGTTCGTTTGAAGTAAGTAGAATGAATCTATAACCTTTGCCTCATCGCATTATGGGCTGTTAAAACAAACACAGTGTTGCGATCGACGCGAACGTAAAGTGTAGGCTTAGACAAATGCAGTAAGCAGATAATGATATCGCGATAGTTGGGTTTGGGGACTCTATACATCTATTCACGACCTGTACTGCGGTACTTTTGATATTATAATCGAGATTTACAAGCTGTTGCCCGCGGTTTCACTTGCCTGGTCTAAGAAAATTGATGTCTATGATACATTTTTAATAGAGTCAGTTATAGGAATTTATAAATTATAGAGTGACCCCGAAATTTATCTGCACATCATGATGGATCTTCCCGTATGAAAGTGATTTTTTGACTAATGTGCTGTTTTTTACCGTAAATAGTAGATTGTATCATTCCCAAGCCATAAATACTTCTATTGCGACGTGATATAAAGACAAACAAACAAACTGTATTTGTTTTTCATTAGCAATCTGTAATACGAAAGTCCAGTAATTTCGCACAATGGATATATAGTTAGAGTATGGTTTGCGATATTGTTTGTGAGTGGCTGCTTTTTTATTATGAATACAGTGCATGTGTTAAAATGACCCATGGTATATGTTATTCACCATATACTTATGTTTGTCACCGAAATCTTCTAAATGATTGTGTCTTCAGGTACATATGAGTATGGTTTGGATGTACAATTCACCCATAAGCAAAGCTGTTGGTTATATCATCTAAAGTGTTTTTTTATCTGTAGGTCAGTTTTTTTTTTACGATTTCCTATGGGCGCTAAATGGGGAGGCAGATAGAGGGAGGCGGTAAGAGGTCCAGGACGAAGGGCCGAAGGGGAAAGCGATATGTGTTTTAAGTGAAATTTTCAAATTTTAAATTTGTAAAACCAGTCTTTTATTAAATTATATTGATTTAAGGTCAAATACCAAGTGAAAGGCGTGGAAAATAATTAATTATCAAAGGGGGCGTTAGTGAGCTGATAAGAAATTGGAAACACTATACGCCACGAGAAAGATGTACGTGAAACATCGACTTTCCTTTCATACCAAAATTAAATCTTAATTTATGACGAACCTTATCAGCTTTTACAACGTATACAGATTTAACTTAAGCGTAAAAATGTTTTAATTTTATCTGTTATAAATTCACGTGATTAGAGACGAATGACTACGATCAAATGTGTAAAGTCCCCTACTTAACACTGAGATATTCAAACGCAGTCACGCTCGCCCCGCCCATGGGCGCAGGCGCGATAATCAGACCTCGCGGTAACTCGTTCCGCTATCGGGTGTTATAGCCATGACATAATACCATAGACTGCTGGTCTATATTGTCTTTGGTCTGTCTATGGAATGTTATTGAATGTCGGTTTGAATTTTAATTCGATTTTTCAATATTTCGAGACGCCTCCAGATTGTATATTTGTTATGCTGTTAAATATATACTTATATTTTTCAAAAGCATTAGATTAGAAATTCATCCTCATTTTCTTTACTTATTATATGTAATTAAATGCGAAAGTGTGTTTGTTTCTTTTACGATCTATTTTATTGTGTTTTTTAAGTCTGAAGATAGAATAAGAAAGAAAAAAGAAAGAACAACATTTATTTTGACACAGACATACACACACACACACATAACGGACAATAGAAAACAACATAGATAGCTGCCTAGAGAGTGCTTAGGATAGTATTTAGCCCTGAAACAAGGCAATTTTCCTTCACTACTCTGTTGAATTACGTTCTAACAGTCTATTATTGTATTATATAAGTTATTGTGTTAGTATGAGTCCATAAAATACACTGCATACTACAAAAATACACATAAAACTACCTAACCTGTTTCCGTCATTTAACGCTAGATGGCGCTAGTAGGTATACTGTAGTCTCAACTTGCTAGAGACATAGAATAAATATTTATAATTCTCTCTAATAAGTCACTAAAATCTAATTGTTAACGGGTCAGTTAAACAAGGTCTGAATAATATATAATGTTATTTCTAATAACTACAGAACAAAGGTGCTTAATACCGCGTGCTGTTAACTTAATTAGTATTGCAAAATATTCACAAAGGTTCTCTGTGGTATTAATTAACATTCTAGTAGTATTATATTAGTAGAAATGTACGATACAAAACTCCTTTCCTTTCGTATACTTGAATTTTGATGTGACGATTTCTTTTATTTCTTTCTTAACGTAAGTATATGAATTAATGGTTAAATCGAAATTTTCATAAGTAAATAAGTTATTCTACATTAGCAAGTAATCTATACTAATAATTATGAAGCTGAAGAGTTTGTTTGTTTGAATTCGTTAATCTTAGGAACTACTGGTGGTAATATCTTTTTATTTGTTTGTTTGAACGCGCTATTCTCAGGAAGTAGGATTTCGACCGATAATAAATATTCATTCATCGTTGGATGTGTACACGAACTGAGTAATCAGGTTATCACACTAATATTATGAATGTGAAAGTTTATTTCTTTGAATGTATGGATGTTTGTCCGTTAATTAGGTTGAAACTAGATACTGAGCGGATTTTGATGAAATTCGGTATACAGACATGATATTAGCTGGCTTGGATGATAGGATACTTTTATCCCGATTAAATGCTTCCTTGGGATAAAACAGGAGTTCTGATATCCGGTCGGTGCCGGGACGAGCGTCTTGTATTTTATATACCACATTGAAGCTACTATGTATGTACAGTATAGTATACATAATATGGTATATTATACGGTATAACAACTATTATACTTTGGCTATATTTTATGTATCTTTTTTTTATTTATTTTTTATGTCATAGTCGGCAATGGAGCTGGTGGGTCACCTGATGGTCACGCTACCACCGCCCATGAATTATGCCGTATTGCCGACTTTAATTGGGAAGGGATTAGGAAAGGATTGAGGAGAGGAATAAAGGAAAGGACTGGGAAGGGTAAGGAAAGGATATGGGCCTCCGATGGTATCACAGATAAAGCTCTGACAAACCGTTAATAATATAAAACTCGGGTCTTATTTTCCTGTGTGGTATGGGACAGACTCATTATATATCTGCTTTAATAATCATTGTCTTAATGGACAAGTATCCTTCCATCCTATCATGTTATTTACGGGATTTGTTTATATTACAGCATCGATAGAAAGCAGTGGTGGCTCAGTGGTGAGAACCTCGGACTTCAAAATCGGAGCGGAGCGTGCAGGAAATAAATTGATTTTTCAATTTATCTGCACATGTGGATAGCATCATCAGAAAACATCGTGAGGAAACCGGCATGTCCAAGAAATCAAAAGTTCGACATGTGACATCTGCCTACCCGCACTTGGTCAGCGTGATGGATTATGGCCTGAACCCTCATAGGAGGCCTGTGTCCCAGCAGTGGGAACGTATATGGGGTGATGATGATGATGATGACAGCATCGAATCCACGACTTTTTGGTTGTGAAGCTGGCTTGTTATCCATTTTGCCGAATAACGAAATATTAAAACCTAATTAACATTAATGATTTATGTCACAAATTAATTGAACAGCGTATTTACGTGTTAGTTATTCAGTCGCTAAATTGCCGTTGATTGAAATATATTTGCGAGTGGAATTTAATAATGAAATGTATTCGATTTGTACTCGTAATTGTATTTAATTCAACTTGGCGTGTTTTAATATTTATGAGATGTTTGTTCAGCTGTGAATTATCGATAGACAATAAATATTATACAGATAATATTCTAGTATTTTGAACGGATTATAGCTAACTGTTCCTAAAGAAATTAAAAACTTTTTAACGGATTTTAAACGCGATTTATTCATTATATTATTTACCCGACGTTTCGAACACTTTACAGCGAGCGTGGTCACGTGTCTCCCCGTGAATCCGTTAAAAAGTTTTTAATTTCTAAATGTATAATACTCGCGTAAAATCAAACACAAGAAAATACAAACTGTTCCTTGTTAAAAAGGTTATGTTCTAATTTGTATAACTAACTTACTTAACCTAATATTAATAACTAACTTAACTTTATTTAATAACAAACTTGTATAGTGCTGAAAAGATTTTTTTTGTCAGTTCGATCGCTATACCCGCCGGTATTGTGAATAGTGAATAGGAGAGAGTTAGGATGTTTGCCGGTGTAAAAAATGTCCTGTAATTTTTTGGGAAAAGGTGTAGTCTGGTTCCTAGACATTCCTTAGACTTAGACATTCAATAGTTACTAGAAGTTGATTATTATATATATTGAATTTTTTGGAAATTTTACTTAATTTTCTTTAGATACGATGAAATTAATATTGCATAATTATTCAATTGTGTAGGTAGCTTAAGTTATTTGAATGGTACAAGTAAAATTTTTGTAAACTAGCATTTCACTACGGCTTCGCCCGTGGTCACCTACATACATATATTATAGCCTATTTCACTCAGTGAAGTTACAACTTTCCAATGGTGAAAGAATTTTTGAAATCGTTCCAGCAGTTTTACCGCGAAAACGTTACAAACATACAAAAATATATAAGCTTCCTCTTTATAACATTAGTGTAGATAGAGAAACATTATAACAGCATCAGGCAACATTCTTAAAGATTTTTTACAAGGTGTCAATACTGCATTTCAGTGCATGCATCAATTCAATTAATCGTTCTTGTGATTAATGAAAATGTAAATATTTTTTATTTTGTTTTTTACACGGAATAAATAAGCTTTATTATTATTAATTTCGCCACGCCACAGAAGATCTTTGTAACACTATTTAAATTATGTCAGACACAGTGATGGCACAAGAACAGTCAACATACATTCAAATTATACAAAACATAAATTAAATATAAAAAATTATTCCCTTCCCTCCAGGGTAGAATATACCCAGGAGGGAAGGGAATCCAAATTATTTTAACCCCTTTTAAATTTCAGTATTTTAACTTAGTCTCCCCGTGACCACGCTCGCTGTAAAGTGTTCGAAACGTCGGGTTAAATAATATAATGAAATCGTGTTTTAAATCCGTTAAAAGCATTTAATTTCTAGAAGATTTTTTGACTTGCACCGATTTACGTCATTCATTCAAATGGAAAAAAGAACCAAATAAAGATAATAAAACCGTGAATGATTGTGTGTGTGTGTGTGTGTGAGATAAGTTTATGTCATTTGTTATATCATCATCATCAGCCCATATATGTTCCCACTGCTGGGACACAGGCCTCCTATGAGGGTTCAGGCCATAATCCACCACGCTGGCCAAGTGCGGGTTGGCAGATGTCACATGTCGTCGAACTTTTGATTCTTGGACATGCCGGTTTCCTTACGATGTTTTCCTTCACCGTTTTAAGCAGTGGTGATGTTATCCACATGTGCAGATAAATTGAAAAATCAATTTATTTCCTGCACGCTCGCCCGGTCTCGAACCCCGACTTATCGATTTTGAAGTCCGAGGTTCTCACCACTGAGCCACCACTGCTCATTTGTTATATACTGAATATTAATTAATATTTAGTTAGTACTTAGTTAGGATTGGTGTTTTAAAAACAAGAACCTAATAGTACATATTGCGTAAGCCTACCCTTCTAGTCCTACGAATATGAGAGTGAGGATGGATGTATGTTTGTTACAATTTTACGTGAAAACCATAGAACGGATTTTGGTGATACTTGACAGTGTAGGTTATGTATCCACTAACTCATAGGAAATAACTTATCTAGTTTCTAGTTTAATAAGCTAAAAAGATGAATGGTAGCATCAACAAAATTGTCTCACCTGCTTTTATACAGAGTTTGCGTAAGGAAATTATTTGATCCCGGCGATCCTAATCAGAATAATAAGGTAAACTCATGAAATTATTGTATTACTAGCTGCGCCCCGCGGTTTCACCTGCTTAAGTCCGTATCCCGTAGGAATATCGGGATAAAAAATTGCCTATACGTTATTCCAGTTGTCCAGCTATCTACGTACCTACCAAATTTCATTGCAATCGGTTCAGTAGCTTTTGCGTGAAAGTGTAACAAACACACACACACATCCTTACAAACTTTAACATTTACTAATATTAGTAGGATGGGATCACCGATTCTTATAGTGTACAAAGTTTGATTGATATATTTAATATTATAATTGCGGTAGATGGAGCAGTGAGGTCCTGAGAAAATATACAAAAAGTAAAAAAATTAGTCATTTTATTTTTCTAAAGAAAATACGAAGGAACATTTTTCTAAAGAATAAATAACATTTTTCACTTCCATTAAATGTAGAGTATAAACTAAGTAACTAACTTTTTCTCATCTGATATTATCTGTTTAATGTCAAGAGTAAGAGCTAAAGGTGTTTTTGTTAAACTATTATGGTAATTTACGTTCAATTCTGTATAAATTAAATAAAATACCAACTTAAAAAAGCTCTGTACACTTCATGTTGAATATGGTTATTGCAAATTGTATCATAAAGAAATAATTTTTTTATTTGTTTATTTTCTTTCAAGAGTTTATAAGAAAATTATAATTTTAGGCCTTACCTAATATGGATTTTATTTTTTATTAAATGAAACTAGTATAAGAAAGAAATGAGAAGCAAAAAGCGATTAGATGCAAAAATTAATGTTCGCAGTTGTATAGAAATCTCTATTAATAATCAATGTAAACAGAATTACGTGCTGTAATAAAGCTATAATTTATTGTACAATCAGCAATATCAATGTAATAACAAAAATCAATTTCAGAAATCATAACAATTTTAATTAAAAAATCAAACTATTTACCAAACACTTCTTAGTTTGTAATGGCGGAAAATTTGCGTGAAATTCAATGCTTATCGTGTTTCATTAAAATTTAAATCAACACGATAAAGGCGACGGCACAAAATTATTTTATTATCGATAAAAATTATTGCGGACGCGAAACGATTCTATACACCGGCTATTTCGCACCGATTCGATTATTCACCACTCGGAAACCGATGAAAAAGTTTATCTCGATACATTAAGCTAATAAAGCATCCGAGTTAATTAAAGACTATTGCTGCGTGGACGATGCGACTGGCAACGAACAAAAAAAAAGAATCAGACGTACCCAATCGCCTGCCTAATTGAATCATAACCAGCTAAATTTAAGAGCACCGCAACCCTGTTAACGCTTTCCAAGCTCAACGCATCACACCATCTGGCCGGTTAAAAAAAGCGATATCGAAACGGATCCCGCCCACTGAAGAAGGTTCTATATTCAAATTCCGCCCGCTATCTAGAACCTACCAATGGCGGGAAAACTGTCGTATTAATGAGCGTCGTTTAAGCCGGCAGTAACACCCATAGCGGGAGATCAACCAATGGGAGATCAGGCGTCCATGTTCGAAGTTTTTTTTATCTGTGGCGGGCGTCTAGCGCGGTAAAGGGCTCATTCGTCCGCGCGCCGGCCTGGCGTACGTATCGCTCGCGCCACGATGGATTGTGTCTGTGTTGTGTGTTGATAACTGTGTGCAGTGACGATAGATTTTGTGAAAGCATGATGCCTCTCGCACCGACTCCAGTGGTGGCGGTGCCATCGAAGCCGAAGATAGGATTTAGTATAGACAGTATAGTGGGTGATCGGCCGAAGCAGACATCGCCCCCTTTGGCCAGCCCGGGGAGCCCGTCGCCGGTCGCGTCGCCCCGTAGTCCTTCCCCACGGCCTTTGCTGCGACCGAGTGCTTTGCCAGCCGTTTTCCCATCTCCGGAGCTGAAGAGGCTTCCGTACTTGGACGCTCAGAGCCACCACCACCAGTTCCTTGCGCACTTCCAAGGCGCTGCGTTGGCCGCGGCGCTTGCTCATCAGCAGCAAGGGTTTGGTGCCCCGCTGCCACCCCACCCCCCGCCCCACCCCGCTGCCCCGGTGCCCAGGGAGTCGTACCAGCTGTACCCTTGGCTGATCAATAGGCATGGAAGGATATTCCCCCACAGATTTCCTGGAGGTAAGGATAATTTTGTTTAATGATGATATTTTTTCATTATATTGAATAGAGTAATTATTATAAATATACAGTTGGTATGTGATACTCCTTCAAAGGAAATCTTGTTATTAAGGTTTTTCATAAAATGCTTTTTCTTCGCTTTACTAAAGTTATATTTTTAACCACATTTAAACGATAGATCAAGGTCACTTATTTAATTTAACGATCAGTTACGTATAAAGAAATTAAAAATAACATTGCTATAGAGAATTAAAATTTGATTAAAATTGAGTACCTATACATCAATTAAATTTGATATTGAGAAAATGTAAGGTTAATGGGAATTATTGAAACAAGAACCAATAACATACCATATAAATAAAAAATAATAATCAAATGCCAATTGTATATAAATCACACAAACGAAAAATTTTTGACAATGTTGAAATAACTGTAATTACTGTTATAATTGTGGAAAATATTTCACTTAGCATAATTTAATATCAGATTCATTAAAAATTAATTGTTTTTTTAAATTAAACATAAACGAAAAGTAGGTAGGTAAGTGATATTAAACGCCGACGGTGCAAAAAGGTTCAGTATCAAACAAGAGGCTGTTTATATTAAAAAAAGAAAATTAAAATTACTTAAAAAATATTTACATAATACCATTTTATTAATAATTCCAAATTTCAAAATATGGGACTATAATATGCATTATTAATGACGCAAAATATATAAACATATAAAGAAAAGATTTGATCACGAGGCGGGATTCGAACCCGCGTTTTTTTACATATATACTAACCCGCGGCGTCATGCGTGGTACCCGGTTAAAAAGTAGTCCATGTGCTAATCCAGACTATAATCTATCTCTGTATGAAATTTCATACAAATGCGATTAGCTGTTTTCGCGTGTTAAAGTAAGAAACATCCACCCCTACTTAAAAACTTTCGCAATAATAATATTAGTAGGATTTGGTTAACATTATTTTAACAATACATCCAAATAAACAATTTTGAATTTAGAATTAGTCGTTGATTAATTAATTTGTATTTTTTATTTCGAATGCGTTCAGGTGTCGCACTGCATTTGTATAAAACGAGTTAACATTCGCGGATCGGCGTGTTGCCAGTTAATTACAACTTTTTACCCGACATTGCAAAATATTAATGAGTTCACACTTGATGATTTTATGTAACGGCACTTGTATATTCGTCCGTGACCATCAAATTGCGTGTTTCTTAATATGACGTTAATTGTTATTAATTGCTTTATTGATTTGTTGTTGCGTGTCCTTGCGCTTGACCCGATTGAATGAATTAAAAAAAAATCAAACATAAATGTTTTTATAGCAGTACCTAAAACTGATCTTCTCTGTTTTTCGCGTGCTAAATCTTTTATATGTAATTGTATAAAATCTCTCATTTACCCTACCTTTAAAAACCTGACACTAGCAAATAGTTCAGACTTATTACCATAGATATAAAAAAGTACCTAAAAAGGGTAATGAAATCGTAACAAAAAACCTAAACTGAGATGGTGGTTGAAATGTCAGTGACATACATAATGTATCAAATATGTAGGTCCATTACTGGAATTCTTATTTCAGTTTCTTTTGTAAAATAATCGTTCAATCTTGAATAAGCTACAGAGAAACCGCACAAATTTTATCACCCATCCAATTTATCACCGTGCCAACCGCTGCTTAACCTCGATTTTTTACTATAATCTCTGAAGCGAAATTGACAATTTTTACTGAAATATTAACTTTATTTTGATATGAAATTGATTTAATTTCGAGGTTAGGTTTATTTTCAGAGCATCGTTGCAAGATCTGTGTCCGTTTAGTTCTCTATTACTATTAAAATGGTAAAACGTACTCAATCCGTATCAGTATTATCTCTAATTAGGACAGATAACCGTCTGTTAACAAAACCTTTCACACGTCGTCAGCCAATAAATCGGGTAATTTATATTGACAGTATTATCAGAGCTTATCGCTCTATTGTAAGTGGCGAGATAACTTGGCGGTATTTTTTTTGTTTTCTTTGAACGAGCCTTAACATTTGAATATGTTCGTATTATCTTATGTTGATCGATGTACAACTGCTAATAAGCCTTAATAAATAGATAAAAATATAAAATAATATGTTAAAGAAAAAAAAAAAAATCCATATTATATGTTAGTAACGATGCCCCGCGGTTTCACGTATTACATGATACCTTTATTTCTTTGATAAATGGACTATTTAAAATGAAAAGAATCATTTAATTCACAACCAGTACCATGTTCCTGAAATGGGAGCGTTCAAACAAACAAATTCTTCAACTTCATATTATTGGTATAGGTTTCTCCAGTTTTAATCTATTCTTTCTCCCAGTGGAAGTCCTATTATAATTGATTCAATCGTTACCGAATGATAGGCAGATAAACTTGCAACAAATTTCTGTATGTCAAGAAAAAATAATTATTGTTTTTATACCTGAACTAGCAAACCCGGCGAACTCCGTTTCGCCACCAGATGGTTGTATGTGAAAAATGATTTTCCGGCTTTTCTGTTGAAATTTTTCCTGAATTTTCTATGCTATAAACCTCACGGTGCCCGAGACCTTTCCAACGAATGCAAAACCGTGGAAATCGGTTCGTGCGTTCTGGAGTTATAGCGTCAGGAAGGAAAACCCGACTTATTTTTATATAGTAAGATGTAATTAGTACCAATAGTCATTAGCGATAATAATTTAGAGTAATGCAATTTATATGTTAGTAGAAACTCGGAAGCGCAGTAAGTTTATGTATGAATGTTAGTTATATTTTAACATTAAGCCTTTATACATTCTGTTTTAATTTTTATAGAAGAATTTAGGCTACTTTCTGTGTAATTAATATTGAGTTGAAGATGGATGGATGGAGTAGAGGATGGATTAAATTATCTGAGAAGAGGTGTCGTATAAAAATATACCTAATATACTTATGCGAAGTCGGGGGAAGCTAGTTTTATATCAAACACAAATCAAAATATTTATCTGTTAAACACTGACTAAGGACAATTTTTTTATACTTATACTGCTTTTTTAATAAATCTTCATTCATTAATTTAAAATTAAAAAAAAGCTACATTGATGAGAGTTCTACAAAGTAAGTGAGATATTAAGATAAAATACAATTTTATCTTATAGGAAGCTTGTCATAGATAACAGAGTGACCGTAAAACATCTGTTTATGATACACGCGAACTAAAGAGTTTGTAAGTTGATATTTTAAACTTTTTCCTTTAAAAAGCATTTTGTTATGCATTCGCGTATTTGAATTAAGAATTTGGAATGTTTCAAACATTTTTATATTTGGAAAACAGTTTTTTATGATATGTTGCTATTTTATGTAGGTAAGTATTTGTTATTGGGTATTACTGAATTTTATTTCAATTGATATAAAGATAATCCAGATTATTTCATACTTTAACAATGTTAGTCTAAATAGCTGTATTCTGACCAGTGGCGTAGCTAGGGGGACAAGGGCCCTGGTGCATAGGAAAAGAATCGGGCCCTCCTCCCCTCTTTCCGCCTTCCTCCTCTCTTTCAAAGCTGAGGATAGAGGGCCCCCTGGGCTCCGAGGCCCTGGTGCACTGCACCACCTGGCCCTATGATAGCTACGCCACTGATTCTGACTAATGTCATAGAGCTATTATATTTCTCAACGGAAAACTAACGAAAACTCTAATAAAATGTCTATAATTTAAAGAAACACGTACCTATGTGAATCCTATAGAGATTGTCGCTTGACCGAGCAATGTCAGGACGAAGAACTAGTGAATAAATTTTATATAAATTCAATAGATTCTTAACTTGATTGTTACTTCGATAAATATATAGAATAAAGAAATAAATATCATTTCATTTATTTATTTCTCTATTCGAATATACATCATATAGAAATAATTCTAAACGAATAGTCGATACTTTAGTTCAATGAATTATTAAATATCGCTAATAAACAGTATTTATGAAACGTATTGAATTTAGTTACGTCTTAACGGCTTTATTAGTCAATGTCTGGAAATGCAGTTTAATGTGCGGTGTAAACGAGCGGTCGGAACGCGGCGTTTTTTCTGTGTCACAGGATAGGTCGTTTGACTTGTGATTTATCTTAAATTCTTGTAAGTGTTCGATTTATTTACTAGCTACTGAGCAACTGTTGCAGTATTTATTATCTGACGTTTCAAAAAAGAAGGTTTTCAAGTCGTTTTTTTTTTGTATTTGGTAAATTTGTAGGTTTTTAATTTGTAGGTTTAAAGTTTGAGAGGAAATAGTTTGTCATTTGAACCAACTTACGGTGACCTTTTTGATTTGAAGATATTTGATTACATTTTTTTATATTATAACCTAGTGAACCTATGTTATAATACTAAGGCATTACTTGTTGGCCTAGCTGTAAAAAAATACGATGCGTATAGTATGGGGTATTACACCGCAATCTAATGTAATTTACCTTATTATATAGCTGTAAGTATATTTAAGATACATAATCTTTATTTAACACATAACAACAACAACAACAAAATGAGGATTTATCAGTAATACCATAATAGATTTTGAAATGATTTAAAATTATACACATACATGCATATAACATATCATCACGCATAGCGTTCTATTTTTGAATTCGTGTATAGCAAGCCTTAAACGTTTTTAATTACAAACTACTGCCAGGCAATTTTCGCCAAATAAGTCAATAATTAATTTTTAATCACTCGAAAGGATTTTCCACGGTTAAGGCATAACAAGATATGGTCGCCTATTATATCGCCATTTTAGATTTTTAATTAAACTTTAATTAAAATGGCGTGGGATTATTTCTCTTATGGCTAAATAAAGACATCTAGATATGTGTAATACGATAAAAAAACAAATGACCACTCGCTACTGCGTGTTTCATAATTTCAACAATCTATTCAATTGGCAGCATAATAGCTTCATGGTTTTCAGTTTTCACGCATTCAAACTTGTTTCGTTTATATTGGATTGGGTAACCTCTAGTATACATGTGTAGGTCTCATATCTAAGACTTCTAACTCATTAATAGTCTACTGTGTGTTGATAAGTAATAACTTATTAATAAAAAACTTTGATCTATTACAAGATAGCTCACCTAGTTTACAAGACACGCACATTGAAAGAATAAACAATTAATTTTATATCACAAGCTTTAAATTTACTTATGAAGGTTTTTATATGGGTATCCATTCAAATTAATCAATTCAATTATTTTTTTTAAGAATAGCAGTGTAGCTTTGACATAAGATCATAATAACGTTACATAATTTCGAAATGTCAAACAAATAACAACCTAATCAATTAACATCGTGAACGCTCCTTTATCTGTGACCCAAAAAATTCAAATATCGAATCTGTCAAAAGCGTTTGGCGCCGTAAAATATTTTTAATGTCACTTATCTGTGTTTGCGACACTATGGTAATTGTTTCAAAGGTTAGAGATCAAAATTGCAGTAATTAGAATTGATAAAATGTAATGGATGTTTCTAGTAGATATTTATGATTTATTTTTAAGAGCTTAGCAACTGATTGATTTTAATTGCGTTATCATTTTTGAATAGCGTGGAGAGAAACGCATGGAACTTTTGACATATTTTTACTATATTTTATCCAGACTTCATCTGCTAACCTTCATATAAAAAGCACATAAGGTGTTTGAAATTAAATTTGACTAAGTAGTTTTTACTTGATGCACGTATCTACAATAAATAGACGTTATAGACGAAATAGAAATTAAAGGCAAAAAAACAAAATTCCCTTTGACCTACTGCTAACCTACAGAAGTAGTAAAGTAGAGGCATTACCTCTGCGAATGTTCGAATGTTCATGGGCGGTGGTGATCGCTTACCGTCAGGCGAACCGCCAGCTCCGTCGCTATAACATAAAAAGTTAAATTGTAGTCCTCATGCTATTCTAGGACTAAATCTGTATGTTTTTTAAAATTTCACCTAAATAAGTTTTGCAGTTTTTGTATGGAAGTGCGTAAACGTTCGGGCTCATATTTTTCTATTTTTAAAAGTGGTTTCATAAGGTTTCATAAAAAAAGACAATATTTCATGCACATAGTAAACAATTTATTATCTGTGCTTAAAATATACTAATTAAGTCAAAATATTCCATATCAGCTGGCCGAAAACATAAAAAACAATAAAACATTATCTGTGCCTAATTAAAAAGTTTCGTACTACATATGTATTGGTACTTAGCCTTGCTTGTTCTATTTCATAATTATAATACACAGATAACCTATAGCTTGCTACAATGTAACGGCCGTACCATTAGTCGTAATTATTTGTGATAACTTAATTACATTGATAATAATTTCTTATACTCAATTCATAATATCTTTTATATAAATATTCTGCAATTGTTATAGCATCTTCAAAATAATCTACTTTTTGTAAAATACTTTAATTATATTTTATCTATAGATGTATTACATATATATCTTTTATTGTCTATTCGTTTCGTTAAATAAGGTTTTTTAAGAAAAATAGTACGTACAAAACGTATTTAAAATTTGTACAATGAAATAAATATAAGTAATATTTTTGGTGTTTTTATTTTTAAATAGATTAATAAAGCGAACCATAATCCCCGCCGCATATCAATTACGCATTGAGGAAAAATATTCGCGCCATTATAT
>NC_052130.1:1001824-1053673 GCF_012273895.1 Zerene cesonia | reverse complement strand
CCGACTTATACGTCAACTAGGAAATCTGCAAGTTTTTCTATTTAATAAAATGGCTTCATTATCGTGCTGGTGTCCAAGTACTTATTTTATATCCTATAAATATACGCTTTGCTATGCTGTTCCGTAGATAGATTAAAACATTTAAATTAGTGCCACTTTAATCAACGACAAAGTAGTAAAAATCTTGATAATATCTGCAATAGCTAATGTACTGAAGAATATATAGGTGGTGTAAGTCAACAGCTAGCAACAACAAAAACTGCTGGAAATCGTGTTCGTTTTATGACTATATCAATAAACAAACCGTATCTTTATACATACCATTCGACGATAAAATACAATGTTAGCGCTATTAAAATGTTATAGACGTAATTAGGTACGTACAGGACAGGCGTTATGTTCTCCTGCGCACGATCGTGAACTTTAATGATACGCTTCATCGATTATTTCGTCCATGTACGGCACAATGCGAAATTAGTTAATACTATCGATAATCGTTCATTTATCGATAGTTGTACGTCACTAACCTTCGCCTCGTTAACGTTGGTAGCACTGTACGTCACATCTTTCGTTACGCACCTTTTTTAATGACCGCGATTGTTGCCGGATGCGTTTTTTCAACAATATTTCTTTAAAGGATTGAATGGGTTATAATTGGATGTAATTTGAGAGTACTTTGTTGTTGGTCGAGCGAGATTAACAAGCGTTTTAAATTAAACTATTTATGTTCGTTGTGTTGGCAGCGGTCAGCCATCTTGAAACAAGATCGGTAGTTAGATGAAGTGATTTACGTTCGGGCCGAGACGTAGGATGGGAGAATTTATGATTAATTATTCAGTCTGAGCTGTTTAAAACTAATTAAAGGAGATATTTGTTCAGTTTATAGCTTGACAAGATAATTCGTTTTGAAAAAACGATTCCTAATTACTGGCTTTCATTTAAAATTGTCTGAGTTAAATCTCTGTGGGTTTTGTTTTGTGGGCGCGTTTAAAGTATTTAACTGAGGAAAGAGAAGTAACTTTTTGTGTAGTTCAAGTGTTTGACTTTTTGTTCGTCTTAGGTATTATTAATAAGACATTAGCCTTAGAACAGGCTTTGTTAAGTCATCACTCATATAGATTGTAGGTACATATTTCTATATCATATATCAGGCATTTTCATATTTTTTATTGCATTACAGTAAAATAATAACTAACTAGTACCTCATAAAGATGATATAGTCCAAATCTACCTACGTATCTATTTAATATTTCTTATTGACATTAAATTCTCCATAAAAAATATCTATGAATAGAAATAATGAACATTGATTAATTAGCTCTTAATTAACCGAGCTCTGGGTATATTTTATTGCTAATTTTATAGAATGTAACTTTTTGTGTCGA
Organism: Zerene cesonia; assembly: GCF_012273895.1. Taxonomy (NCBI): domain Eukaryota; kingdom Metazoa; phylum Arthropoda; class Insecta; order Lepidoptera; family Pieridae; genus Zerene; species Zerene cesonia. The sequence continues at coordinate 1,052,288 of NC_052130.1, read as the reverse complement.
CGATATTTCAGTTTTATCGATAGCAGGAGTGCACGGCACTAAGTTTATTAATTTCTCTGCCTATATTATTCACGCATAACTACTAACCTAAACCATTCGATCATGACATATTTTTATAGTTCTTTATTTTCAAATGCTATATAAAGAATACAATTTGAATTTCGAAGTCGGTTGCGGATCCCGCTTCGTACAGATAAAATAGAAAAAGCCTCCATTGGTGTCCATTGTCAAAATATAGGTACAGACTAAACATTATTTTAGACATGCAATAAAAAAAAAAAAAACAATATGACAGCTACATTGTTCATGGCTTCGTGTAATTTGGGTAGTGATGATGACATGATCTGGGATCATTAAGCCATTGCTACACTATCTGGTGACCCAGGCTGGTGTCACGAAATACATAAATTCAGCATTTTACGATCAAGATAATTTCATTGACGTCCACTCACCGACCTGAATCTTATCTTTGTTTTTATTCTTTATGAATTTTTAACACGTGATTTAATAATTAAACGGAGACATATTGTTCCGTGGAATCATTATGATAATAAATATAAAAATAATAATGAACAAGACAGCGCAGTCTTTTAAAAATCTCTCTATATATCATTTAATATTGAAACTCCCAAAGTGAGAAAGATAAAAATCCCTGCTAATATTATAAATGCGAAAGTAACTGTCTATTTTTTCTATCCGTCTGTCTCTCTTCACGCCTAAACCACTGAACCGACTTCGATGAGATTTGGCGCAAGTTTTTGTTTTTTGACAACTTACAAATAGTTCTCGATCGTCTCAAGGTGCAAAATTCACCTATTATCCACGTTAGCGTATATCATAACACTTCAATAATTTATGTTAATGATTTAACTTGTGCACACGCGAAGGAATCATTTAACGCGCCATAACTTCAATTAAATTAAAATTATTTCGCAAAATTACATACACGGGCTAAATTATGAAATGTATGCTGTGCAACTATGTAATTATTTATCTAATTAGTTTTGAAAACATATTTTTAAATCACTTTTTTTTTTAATATGTAAGCTGTAAAACATTAACTCGTCTAAAGACCACGAATTACGTGTCGTCATAAAAGATGATTATCAAGCTTTGACATGACGTAAGTGTGGTTATTATATTTTATTATTGAAAATATTTAATACAAAAACTTTTGTAATAAGGCCATTTTGTACCAACACTCATCATTCTTTGAATTAATACTTTGTTTAGTAGTTTTGTATTGCACAAAAGCGTTTAAAACAAATAAATAAAAATGAAAATAAAATTATTAATTATTTAATTAAAATTGTCATGTATTTTCTAAAGTTTTTACTCGATTATGTAACAGCTTAAAACTACCTATATATTTGAAAGAAAGAAAGAAAATAATGAAGGAAAATACATATTTATACTCATAAATTTGTTTCAGTTTAATAACAAAGGAAAATAGCAAAGTACCCAGAACTGTAAATATATAAATAAATACCTGTATTGTATTTAACATTTTCAGCCATGACTGGCTGATAGACTGATCCGACTTTATTGCAAACTATCTGTGCCCCGCGGTTTCACCCGCGCGCGTAAGTCTGTATCCCGTAGGAATATCGGGATAAAAAGTTGCCTATATGTTATTCCAGTTGTCCAGCTGTTTACGTGCCAAATTACATTGCAATCGGCTCAGTAGTTTTTGCGTGAAAGAGCAACAAATACACACACACATCCTTACAAACTTTCGCATTTATAATATTAGTAGGATTAGTAGGATAGTAAGATAAGACTAATAAGATTAAGTAGGATAACTACTAGCTGTGTTGATAGATTTCAGCCGCGGATTCGCCCGTATTCTTTCTATAAAGCAATTATGTCTATAGCTTATGTGATATTGTAGTAATGAAGCTACAATACAGAGTACCAAACATACGTCCATCCATTCTCAAAAACTGTCGCATATATTATATTAATAAGACTATTAGAATACTGATTATAATTAGTGAAGAGTTTTTTGTTTAATTTATTCATTTAAGAAATGGATACAATCATATCTAAATAACTTCTAGAAATTGCACCGCAAGTAAAAAACGTAGCTAAGAATTATCTTGTCAGGTCTTATAACATCTTACTTACAATGTTTTTGTTGATATTTTATATTAAAACGCAATCATTCAGCGTGTCTGTGCATTGTTTGTAACTAAATAACGAATATCTCTAATATTTACACATACATTAAATAATTCAACGAGAATCAGCCATACAATTACCGTATCTTCGAAGACGTCGCAATTAAAATGACATTAGGCTTTGCGTGCACCCACCCACACAGCTTGAGTGATGCTCATTAATTATATAGGTAAAATATACTTGTAAATGTTTATGGTTTGCGGACTGTTCCCGACCCTGGAATGCGATGGACCGCGTTAAAATATCTTCAAGCAAGCCTAATTATTGTCGAAAATAAAAGTGCATAAGATACCTACGTTATTGTTTTATATAACGTTATATTTCTACCATAATCAATTCTAAAAAAATATAATTTATAACATTAGGTGCTAGCTGTTCGCCCTGGCTCCGCCCGTGATATATACATAGCCTATGCCACTCAGTGAATTTGCAGCTTTCGAATTGTGAAAGAATTTTTGAATTCGGGTGGTTTATACGTGAAAATGTAACAAACATACAAAGATGCAAAAGTTTCCTTTTTATAATATAAATGTAAATTAGTGATATCTGCCTCTGAAATTCCATCAAAGTTCTATCCTTTCGGCCTTAGGCAATCTTATTTTATATTAAAATTAATTATGATTACAAGTACATAACGCAATATAATAAATAAGTAATTAAAATTAATATCACAATTAACAAACACTATTTCTGACGATCATAAAATTTAACTATCGAATGATCGATCATATTATTTTCAAAGGATGAATTGCATCGGCACAGATAACATAAATGTCATGCAGATAACATAATAAATAATTAGTATGGTCGATTGGTTTCTTACAATTGTCAGCTTCCTTAAGATAGCTTTGACGAAGTAATTGGTGTTGAAAATAATTTCGTATTGTATCTGAATATTTAATGGTATTGCTTGAATGGTGTGTTAACGAGCTTCTGGTTAAGGGATCTAATGTGTGGACAATTAAATGATGGGTAACTAGGTGCTCACTCAAGGTGATCTAGCTTATATTTAAGACTAGTTGGGAACTGCGGTTTCACCCACGTTGTACTCGATGTTATGCTTAATGCCTTCTTCTATTGATGAACTTTCTGATACAAACTCAAACTCAATTATTTATTTATTCAATTAGACTTCTTTCAGCAGTTTTGATTCGTCATAACATAGTAATAACATTTACCACTGGTTCGTAAAGAAATATTTTTTTTTAATTTTTTCTTCAATTACGTCATGCACACGCATCAGAACGAATTTTTCAAATCCGAGGTTAGCGGTAACATACAAACATACAAACATTTCAAACAAATGTCTTTTTGTTTTTGGGACATATTTATACTATTGGTGGTGTCACCATTCAGTTGATTTATAAATACAATTTTTCTATAGAAACTGTTTAACTTAATTAATACAAATTCATATAAATTTCCAACATCATTTCAACATTATTTATAACCTATAAACTTAGATCACATTATTTTTTTATAGATTAACTGTATGATTTTATATGATAAATAATTGAATTGCGAAAAATACCTAAGAGATTTCATATAACAATCTCATGATTATCATAGTAATACAATAAAGCGCATTTCTCAGATAGACACCAACGCGACCAAGCGAAGTAATTAATTCAATTGCTAATAAAATGATAATCTAATTAAATCATAATGACTGAAACAATTAAAACATGTGATTAGACACGATATTTATTCTAACTAGCTATTGATCCGGCTTTGTGTGCGCGAACGGTGAATTAAAAAATTGAATTAAATGTACTTATGGGTATTTTAGCTTCATCTTATTATTTATATAAAATTACTAATAGTTAATGGCTTTGATTAATTGGGCATAAATTATACGCAGTTCAGATCAAAATTGAAATATTAAATACTAGCTGTGCCCCGCGGTTTCACCCGCGTAAGTCCGTATCCCGTAGGAATATCGGAATACACAATACAAACATTAAGATTTAATTTTTAGTTTTACAGCATTGAAATGCTTTATAAATGAGAAATTTTGAAAGAATATAAAAAAATTCTCAACATTAAGATTATTATATTAATTATATAAAATCAATTTGTGACTGAAAGTTTAACTTAAAGTATATGATCGTTCCTAATAAAGGTGCAAGTACAGTACAAACTAGTCATAAATATAGACTACTAGCTGCGCCCCGCGGTTTCACCCGCGTATCCGTACAACAACAAACAAACTTTCGCATTTATAATATTAATAGGATAGGATGGTTTCATAAAATTTGTTTAATTGTGTACCTATATATTCATGTATTGTTTTCTATGTATGTATAGATCAAGCGTTTTACCAGACAACAGATGAATCGATTGCAATGAAATTGTTTTGACATTTATAAATTCAACCATTATTGTTCTTACTTCCTACCTAGTATGGCCTCCAATCCAGCAAATATTCATGGATTATTCTTGTTCCAGGTCCAGACATCCCCGGTTTCCTTTTGCAGCCGTTCAGAAAGCCCAAACGGATCAGAACAGCCTTCTCCCCCTCCCAACTTCTCAAACTGGAACACGCGTTCGAGAAAAACCATTACGTGGTGGGGGCGGAGAGGAAGCAGTTAGCCCAGGCTTTGAGCCTCACAGAAACTCAGGTTAGTTTTAATCTTTGCAAATATTGTAAATACGAATGTGTTTGTCTATCTATCACGTCGCAACGGAGCTAGCGTTTGGTATGATTTTTGTGTCGGGAGATAGGTAGATAGCATAGGTTGTTTACCGCGGTGGTAGCTGACACATCTCATGCCTACAGGAATTTCTGTGCCTACGAGCGAAGCCGCGGCCTATATAGCTAGTAATAACAATACTTTTATTACTTTAAGATAATAACAGACTCACAAATTTTATATAATTTTAGAGGGTTCCTATAAGTATATTTTTATTTTTTTTTATGTGATAGAGCAAAAAAAGTATATATATAAAGTATATACATTTCGTCGTCATCAGCCCATATATGTTCCCACTGCTGGGACACAGGCCTCCTATGAGGGTTCAGGCCATAATCCACCACGCTGGCCAAGTGCGGGTTGGCAGATGTCACATGTCGTCGAACTTTTGATTCTTGGACATGCCGGTTTCCTCACGATGTTTTCCTTCACCGTTTTAAGCAGTGGTCATGCTATCCACATGTGCAGATAAATTGAAAAATCAATTTATTTCCTGCACGCTCGCCCGGTCTCGAACCCCGACTTATCGATTTTGAAGTCCAAGGTTCTCACCACTGAGCCACCACTGCTTTTGAGTATATACATTTAATCTCACACAAATACGTGAAAGTAAAACCGATTCCTTCATTCCTCCTGTCATACGTCTTATAAAGAAATCAGTCGATACAGAAGACTGATCAACTTGCCCATGAATAACTATGTAAACAGTTATTATAGAAATATTCAGACATACACCAAGATACTTGTTAATAGGGAAATCAATACCTCCTCTCATGTAAAAACGGTGATACACTATTTTATTCGGTATTCTTCTTAAGTAAAATTCACAATGCATCTTTATTATTACGGCTCCAGTGGGCTTAAGTAGATATGTATACATATTTTTTATGTCATCGCTAGTTTTCTGTGTGTGCGAGCTGGGCCAATTCGTACCGAAGCGTGCTCGACTAATATAACTTTAGCAGTGTCATAAACGAAATCCTAAAACCTACATCCCTATACAGCTTGCTTACTGAAACGCACCATCCGGGCATCGCTTCGGATGCGAGTAATCAGTCAGGCTCTGCCCTTTTAATTAACAAAAAACATTAAAAAAGCAGCTATATAGTTTGGGTCGATTAAACCGTAATTACGAAATAATTACCTGCAAACCGAATGATATCGAGCCGCGTCTAATTGTTGGAAACTAATAAAAAATGTTATTACGCGATTATTAGCTCTACTTGTTCGTGCTGGTAGCGTTCGCAAATAAATCATTGTTTGTAATATCACGATCAAGTATTTATATGATTCAAGTGACTCAAAATTAGTTTAGGTAATGCAGGTGACCTTAATTCCTGAACTCAATCGTTTTTAAGTAACTAACTTTTGAAATTTCAAAATCTTCAAAATCGAAATCTTTTCAAGATGTTAAGAAACTTGTTCTCTGTTTATTTCGCCCTTTTATTAATATTTTGATATTGGTACTGCCATTCGTACATTATAACAATAACACAAACATATTATAATAACTACACAAAGTTTATTAAAAATACGTACAATTTAAAATGCGCGAAAAAGCATATTGTTTAATTCAATGATAATTAAATCTTTTACTGCTGCTATATCTAATCTACAACTATCTTTTTCATGATACTTGCATAACTTATAGTATAAATTTTATCCTGTACATAACTACAGACGTTTGTAAATTTATTCTCATCTTAGATCAAATTTTAAACAGAGATAGTTTGTATTTATTGTAACACTATCTATAGGCAGAGTTTTCAAGCGGCTACCATAGTATCCAAGCCACAGACTAACCAATAACAATAGACCAATAATCACCAATTAAATTAGATTAACAATAGTTTTATAACAATGAATATGCTATCGGTCCGAAGACAACAGGGTGTGGTCGCACGGTCGAAACCTCGTTTCTATATGAGTTTTTTAGTAAGATATCCGCCTGCAATGCAGCCCTGAATATTTTAATGTTAGAAAGTTGGGCGTTGGCCGATAATCTTGTTTGTAAATAATTCAGTATTAATTATGTAAATTCATATAAATCATATGTTTACATAATTGAATACTTGTGTATTGCATGCTATTGCGAAACGCGTTAGATTCATTATCAAATTGTGCGATGTTAACCATTTGTTGTTTATGCCTCAACGATGCGTATTTTCAACACCTCTGGCGGATTCGTGGTACGCGATTAAGCGATTTGTTTTATTTAATTTACATTTTAGATCCGATTGAGGGATGGACAGGTTGTTGGTTAGGTTATAAAGTTCTTCTTTTTTAATAATAAAGGGTTTTCCGTGGTTTATAACATATTCAAAACGTATAACCATCTAATACACATATTTTTGCCGATTCCAATGTCCTAATAAGATTTATGTTGGACCTATTGTTGCCCGCAGTTTCACCTGCTTGTTCAAAATAAATTTTCTTGGTATATACCACCATCTTCTTGGTAGAATTTATCAATATCCTTTCTTAGTGCATACCTACATCATAGTGGATATTCTAGATATGTTTGCTCTTATCTGTAATTTTTTCTTCTAAATATTGCCATATATTATCTAACAATTAACAAAAATACATGCACGCTTCGGTATTTATGTTTTTGTATACAGAAGTACAAGAGCATTATTCAATTAAATATACCATTCTGGAAAATCATGAAAGAGAAATTCCTCATAATCAGTAAATGAGAAATGATGATGTTATAACTGTATTTGATTATGTGAAGAATAACGTGGAATAATCAATTTGGCAGCTTGATTTATAAGTCTTGTTTTTTTTTATTTAAGAAAGGAAAATATAGATAATAACAAGGTGTGTTAGTCTAAATATAGAATCTACCCAGAACGAACGATTAATCTAGAATTCTATGAGCAGCGGAAATAATTTAATAGAAAAAAGACATAGAACATCGTACTAGCTAGTTATTACCTCATTTTTTTAATAAAAAAAATTCGTAACAGCCACGTTTATAAATGCAACATCGGTGAATTAGCGCTAAATTGTTCGCCGCATGCAATGTTGAACGAAATGATAAAAAAAGTAATTTCTTGCTGATGGTTTCTTTTTTTAAGCAATAAGTTGCCAGTGTCATGTCTGAATTGTTGATTTTTAATTACTGCCCTTTGATGTCTGTATTATTGCATTTTTAAATGATTGATTACAAATTTGAAATTTTAATAATTCAGTAATTAATAACAGAATACAATACCGCGTACTTTTTCAAGGTTAGAGGGAAATATATGAATAGAATTAAGGTATAAATATATAATACAATATAGGAAAAATCAATATTATAATAATTTCTGTACTAAAAAAGTTCCACACTCATCAATAATTGAACAGAAACACAATATTAACTTCGAAAAAAAATTGATTGACTAAAAATAGATTGACACATAATTTAACAATTCATAAATTTTAATGTAGTTTTGGTACTTTAAAATATAAACCGGGTAGCATATTTTTGCAAGGGAAAAAACAGCTGCATTCAAGAATCCATTTATTAATAATTTAAATTAATTGAACAAGGAATGTGCGCGAAATGTTGACGTCTTATAGTTTTTATTAACTCGTTGGTGAAATGCGATGTTCCATATTAGAAATTAACATCGAAAATTACGAGGTAATGAGGCTTCAAGAGAATTTTCAAATTTATTGCCTTTTGATGAGTATATTATTATTTTTTTAGCGATTCACTGAGCGTTAGGGGTTACCGAAGCGTGCACGCTTCGTTTTTACCTCATTTACCATATACAATATTCATAGTTCTGTATATCTGTAAAAATATTTTTCTTTCGTGTTGTTTGTATTTATTGTTACAGAAATAACGGAATTTTGCACTGAGTTAATTGTTTAAGAAATTCTTAACTGAACCAATTTTACACTTGCTTGTAAGTATTATTTTCCTTCGGTTACCATTATTATTTCAAACTAAATAATACAATAAAGTATAAACAAAATTTTGAAAAAGTTCCATACAAGCAAATACGTACATAAATTGCTTCTTTACAATAAAATTAATATATTATATAAACGAACATTGTTTTTTTATTCAATATCGTTCAATTATCGTCCCTGTTTTCGACGAATTAAACAATTAATAACAAATAACTAACAATACAAAAAACAGTACAAATACGACCTCACAAAACGCCAACAAAAAATTCTGTATGACAGCGAGCCATTTTCTTTAACATATCGTCCCAAGTTCCAATAATCGAATTAAGTACGGTAAACATTTTATCTTAATAGCTCGTATGAACGTTCTGAGCAGCTGTGTATAATTTTCTTAATAATATAAAATTGGTATCGTGTATAACCTGCTTGGTTAGATACTCTGTGGCGATCTTTGCATGTCCGTAATGGAGGCAAGATTAAATGGCGTTTTGGCGGGAATGGAACGAGTTTGAATTTTTAATAGAATTCGATTTTTGTAAACAATCATTCATATTTCATTGACCTTTTTTCATTCGGAATGTTGGCTATTCTTTGCTTGTATTTAACGAATTTAACGAAATCTTCACAATGACAATTTATATTATTATGGTAAACGGCCAAACTTTGTTGATAAAATCGGTAGCCCCAGCTATAGCGTATACCTATATTGATTCATTAATTATACCAGAAAAAAGTAGGAAACTACAAAGGAACATTAAAATTAACATCATGCAGAAATGCAGACTTTTCAACGGATTTTAAACGCGATTCATTCATTATATTATTAAACCGACGTTTCGTACACTTTACAGCGAGCGTGGTCACGTGGAGACTTCCCGATAGTGAATAAATGGCTTTTAAAATCCGTTATAAAGTGTTTAATTTCTAAACGAATAATACTTGGTCATGTCCATTCTATTTCATATACTACATTTAATTTATTCTATAATTTACTATCATGTTGAACCATTACTACCAGCTTGTTTTTTACATAAGCAAGGCTAAGGGTGCAATCTCTCTTTACATAGCTCCGTAGCGGGGTTCCGTGTGAACATCACAGCATCCCGCGGCTCCACCCATAATAGATCACGCATGCGCTGGGAATAAATCTATAAAATTGTACAGGTTATGATATAAATAGGAAATGGTGTCTTATAAGTTCCTATATATGTAATTGTATTTGTTATCGATTTAAGTAACTCCACACTAATATAATAAAGAGGATTAATTTATATTTTTGTATGTTTGTAATGTTTTTACGCAAAAACAAGGATGAAGCAGGGCGAACATAGGACACAACAAGGAAATAACATACAGCATAAAACACGAAAATTTGATTTGGCCAAGCGGGGGGAGCTGCGTGCAACAGATAGCTTATAATATAAATAACAAGCTATTATAAATACTACATTTTTCAATAAGAATCATGGCAGTTGAATAGTCCTTCATGGTATACCCACTGTTTACTTAATAGACTCTTAAATCATATGATATATGAAATAAAAATCATGGCATATGATAGTTTTTAATGTTGGATACAATAGTGAACCAATGAACTCTAACAACGTCATATAAATCGATATCCGGAATACCCGCAAACATCCGTATCCGGTTCACATACATGGTGTTTGGTTTTAACAAGAATTTTATACAGGCTGTTTGTTGTAAAGGACATTAGGAAACTGAGTTTTAACAACAATATAATGTGATTAAGAAATGTGCTTAGTTAAAGAAAACTATTTTATAATAGAATCAGCTTAATTGTCTTATTTCCTCTTATACACACATATATAGCCATCCTTATCAGAATAATAAGATAAATTTATGAAATTACTATTTGCGCCCCGCGATTTCAGCCGCGCAAGTCCGTATTGTGTAGGAAGATCGGGATAAAAAGTTGCCTATATGTTATTCCAATTGTACAGCTGTCTACGTACCAAATATCATTGCAATCGGTTCAGTAGTTTTTACGTGAAAGAGCTAAACATGCACACATCCTTACAAACTTTCGCATTTATAATACTTATAAGTAGGAGATAGGATAGGATAGGATTTGTATGATAGTAGGATAAACATAGGTATTGTCACCGATCATTGATAACTGAGCAAAGTTTAAATAAAATCGGTCCTTTTAATACAGATCACAATTGAGTCTGAAGGAGTCGGATACATACAAACATTCAGGAGAAGCTAATAATAGCGTCTTAATCAAAATAATTAACATTATTTAAAGTATAAAGAAAATTAATTTCATCGTACTGCGTAAAAAAACTTTTTTATAACAAATACAAATACAAAAAAAAAACAACGCTATATATATTTATATGTATGAAACAACCTTATGTATGTATATATGTTTCTATGAATATTTTAACGTTATAGTTAAGAAGAAAAAAATACTAAGCTTAAAAATAAAAAATTAATATTTTTATACGCTACAGGTAGTATGTCATATAATAGACACGATAGACAGGCATCCAATTATTCATTGATTCATATCCATTATACATGCTAGTATATGCTAGTATCAATAAAACCGTAATCGAGTGTTATTCTCATAAGCGTTGTCAATCCACACTAAAACTAAATTAAATTATATATTTCTAAGCATTTCATCAACGCTTTATTCAATAAATCATACAAAAGCACAAAAAATAGCACAATCGAATTGACATTGAACGCATCGTATACAACCATTTCCATTCCATCACCCTCTCACAAAATGGCTACTAATTTCAAAAGTAAACATTCATCACAAATGAACTACCGTCACATAATTGACTGCCGTTTCCCAATTATTCTCACAAAGCGTTCATTATTACCAGCCAATTGATCTCTCCCTCTATCCAACGGGAGTTTATATATCTATCTCTATAAAAATCGCAACTGGCAACCCCAATTTGTCGTATCGCCGTCCCGCTCGCTCTTGTAACGTCATCCCATTCCCGCGTTAATGGTTCGACAATAAAGTAATATACAGATAAATAGCTTTCCGCTTAAATTTCGCCCAATTCACATTGTACCCCTTAATTGCGCATCTCCCCTTAATACGGCCGTCCTTGTCTGCCGCGTCGCGATTCGTATTCGTGTCTCGCTCTCGCTGTAATCCATTGGGGAGGATAAACGCGTACATAAGCACTTAATCGTATTTCTGGGCTCTTGAATGACACCCCTGTATTTATTCAGTGTGTTCGGTTATGATACCCTCTTTGTTTGCGGAGACTTATCATGTTTATAGAACCAGTGTTGGTTGACCCCTTGTTTAGAAGCGTTCTATTTTTTCTGCGTGCTATTCTAAATTGGTTTAGCGGCAGATGCGACAAAACTTTATTGTTCTCAGATAAAGAAATTTGAACGATTAAATTTGCATGAAAAGGTTATAATTGTTTAATAGCTTGTTTAGTAGCGTCGTTTCGTTGATTAATGTTTCGGAAAATTTATAATTTTGTTAATGTTGTAACTTAAAACTTTAATTCGAATGTGTTGTTTTAATTTTATACGAGTGCTATTAATATTTTTGTGTAATATTAATATTTATTGCGAATATACGCTTATGACGTATTTATTCTTATGAATTTAGAGACTTTATTTGGGAATTCATAATAATTTGTTTTGATGATGGTTTCACAGAAGTAGTTAGGTTTATTATAATAGTTTATATTTATGACATAATCAAGTACTTATAAGAAATTATTTACTCACTTTAGAGTCTACAAACATTCTACTACCGATCAAATAACTAGATACGTTGTAAAACCAATTGCACTATGCGTAATTGAGCGATAAAACCATGCTTTTTTTTTACAAAACATTCATTATTTAATAATATAATTTTAAACAGAAAACTCGCCTTCGAATTGTCAGAACTACACGAAATTTACCTAAATGAGACCACATGGTTGGCATCAGCTTTCAAATAAAAAAAAGAATCATAAAAATCGCTTCATTTCGTAAAAATTTATAATGTAATAAACACAAATAAAATGGAGGCGAATTGATAATTTACTTATTTTTTGAAGTTGTTTAACTCCTTTACAAATTATTCAAATGAATATAAAATGAATACAAGTAAATCTCGGGTACTCTTTCTATTTCCGTACAAAACCTTATCTTCTCCTACCTTACTCTACTCTACCTTCTCTTCATTCTAAAATGTAAAATTATCCTTATTTTAGAAGAGCAACCACAGAGTTTCTTGCCGGCTCTTCTCTGTAGAAACTGCCTTCCGAAACGGTGGTTAATGTTATTACTGTGTTATGACGATTCAAAATTTCTATAAGATGTCTAATTTAATAAATAAATGTTTGAGTCGCAGTTGTAATGCTAAGATCACAGAACACAAAAATTTGTATGTATGAGCTTGTAAACAATAATGATGAGCGTCCCCATGCGGGGGCATGGGCCATGATTGCAACATGACAAATGGCCCCGTGGGACCAGTTGCAGTTAACGGGGATTTGTTCTGGTAACCCTTAGGTAATTTATAATTCAAACGGGTTGAGGGTTAGGCGTTTGAATGTGGGTTTATTAAGGTTTAAGTTAGTACAGATTAGTTAATAGTTAAGTACCACCACAGATAACATAATACTATCTAGGTATTACGTAAATGGTAGTTAATTGCCTAGTTGCTTATAGATGTGATATTATAGTATTAAACTTGTAAAAGAATAATCAAAGAAGAAACTTTATATTATTATAATAATAAAAAAAAAAAAATTAATTACATCATTTCTTTTAGTCAAAATAGACAGATTATTTTTTTTTTTCTTAAACGCTAAAAGTCCTTAAAATTATTGCCAATATTTAATCAGTCTGTGGCATTTGAGAAATTTGAATAATTCCCGCGTCTTTTCAGTGAAATTTACTTTGGAACTTGAAACAGACCTTTAAATGGAGACAAAAAAACGCCCGAACCACGTAAAGTACCAACCCATTAAATTAGCTATTAATGACAACAATGAAACACATGAGTTATCGGCCATTGCTCATTCTAAAACTACATTCACTAATGTTAAATCATTTCTTCAGTTCTCACCTGTATTTAACTGTAATAAAATTTTAATGTTTAAAATGTGCGAAGCGTCCATTTCCAAAGTCCTTTGTAACAATGTTATGTCACTGTAAATGCGATGAATGGTTGTTAAATTATAGTTTACTGCATTGCGTTCATTTGTGTGTTTGTTGCTTAATCGTATTCGCATGATTTAGCTAAATAATACTTTATTATTTAGAGCATAGGGGCTAATATCGCTTAAACTCGCGTATTCAATCATATTATATGCAGATAAAGTCTATATACTAATACATATTATAATCTGTATTCATATACTTCAAATTTCATTAAGTTAGTCTTATTTTGCGTGAAAAGGGCACACACAACCATTAGCAATGTTTATTAATAGAAGAACAGTTTTCTTTTAAGTACATTTGCTGTACATACGCTAAACATAAAATATTAATCACAGATTATATAAATCAACATATTTATCGTAACAGAGAACCCGTGAAATGAACCGTGTCCAAAAGTATTATCGAATTTAGTTAGGGTCACCATTTATCCCTTTAAATTGGATAACAAAGGCGTCATGGTACATTAGCACTTCATATATTGACATCAAATATCAATTTGGTAGTGACACCCCTAGTGGTTAATGGCGCGTGAAAGAGCGGGACAACACGAGGGGGTAAAAAAATTAGGCTATGGAAACCATTTATGACAGGAATCACATTTGAAATTCGAATAATTAACGGACGAATAATTGGTTTTTGAATTACTAAATAAAAAACATTTTTTTTAAAGGTGTATATACTAAAAGATTATTGAATGAAAGACGGAATTGCAACTGTCATCGAAACATAAGGTGAAATTATTATTAAATACATTCTTCAATATATACGTTCTAGCTATATAATGTCTTTCAAATATTTGTTTTGTCTAGACATACTTATATAATATTAAACATCACTTTTTGATTCTCATAAGATGGCTTGTGTTCCTGGAGTTAGAACAAAATTTACATCTTTAAGTTGATGATAATGATGAAAGAGAAAACAGTCATATAATAATGATCATGTACCTAACCAACGGTGAAAAAATTTTTAAAATCGGTCCAGTACTTCCTGATATTAATACATTCTAACTATTATTAGTGTACATATTTCCCGTTTCTTTCAAACTTATACTAGCTGTGACCCGCGGTTGAAACCGCGTAAGCGTGCTGCGTAACCGTATCCCGTAGGAATATCGGTATAAAAAGTGCCTGTGTGTTATTTCAGTTGTCCAGCTATCTACGAAGCAAAATAGTATTATTATTCACCAATAGATGTCAGGAAAAAAAACACGAATAAAACACGAATATGACATTATTTCAGTTGTCCAGCTATCTACGAAGCAAAATAGTATTACTATTCACCAATAGATGTCAGGGAAAAAAAAACACGAATAAAACACGAATATGACATTTTCTAAAAAAAATTCCTAGCTAGATCGATTTATCGCCCCCGAAACCCCCTGTATACTAAATTTCATGAAAATCGTTGGAGCCGATTCCGAGATTCCAATTATATATATATATATATATATATACAAGAATTGCTCGTTTAAAGGTATAAGATTTTTTCAATGATATGCATGCTATTTATCAGATTCCTACTATTTATTGGGTAGTATGTGCAAAAACAACATAATAAAACCGATATTAAAAATACTAACATAAAAACATGAATTGTCATTTAGATTTTTCCATAAAAACTTACAACGTAGTTGCTTTTTATCAGTTATTTCGATAGCTGTATCAATTGAATATGCGGGTTATAATATTTATGTGATTACATTTCAAATAGTAATAAATTATATTTTATTTGATTTTGATAGCGTAAAATTGTTTTATATAACGACGGAGTTTATTTGCTATTTGGTTCGAATGACAAATTAAATCAAGGGTTCAATTGGTGTTCTATTATTGTAATGTTAAATAAGTCACAGTCTTATTAAAGACTTCGATAATTAAGAAATGTAAGTCACAAACAATGCCATTGAAATTGATTAGGTTCTTACTTATATAAAATTTATCACTACATTTAAACGGAATACATCAATAATTTATCTCCTTTTAGCGTATATTAAACATGCGAACGGAGTCGCGTGCAAAAACAAGTAGGTACCTATTTCTTTAAAACACGATAATATAAATAAACGTTAAACGTAACCTCTGTAATAAACAACCGCGAACTTTACGAGCCACCCGCAAAAAGGCAGTTACGGATCGCCAAATCTTTGTGCAAACCTTAATTCTGTAGTTTTATTGTGTGCTGCCAACAAAATGCACGAAATTACCATATTTCCTCAAAATTCCGCACAAACTTAACTGGTAACATCGTGCATAGATTTTACGCGCCATTAAACACGTGACAAATAGCGACAAGATGGCGGATTGTATTTTTACGCGGGAAATCTGCTTTGTGTTTGAACAGTTTTCTTTCAATGGAGCTTTTGATATATTGGGGTTTCGATAGTTGTTACCCCTTTAACTTGACTGTGAATGATTTATTGCTATTACTGTATATAATAACATACTCATAACAGAAAATGTAATATTTTGTTCGTTTGTTTTGTACGATTTTTTGACATATACCAGTTTTATATTCTTTTCAATTTGCCTACTATTAAATAAATTGGAATGTCCCAAGTAAACGCCCAATATAATAAGGAGGAAAAATAGGTTTTAAATAGAATTCAAAATAAAACCTTATATTTGTTATCTTTATTGAAATTTACAATTTCTAATATATTTCTCCTTTTCAGGTGAAAGTATGGTTTCAAAACAGACGAACGAAACACAAAAGAATGCAACAGGAAGAAGAGGCCAAGACTGGAAAGTCCAGTTCATCTGGCAGCAAACCAGATGACAATCACTTCAACAACTCCTACGAAGATGAAGATGAAGAATTAATAGATATGGACATGGACGATCTTAGTGAAAGTGAAAACGAAACGTAAAGTGACGGGACACTAGAGACTTGTAAATATTAATGTAATTTAAACGTACCGTAGATAAAACAATTCTACTTATTTATTAATCGAAGGATAATCGGTAAAGTGTAAAGAAAGTATTTTATTGTAAGCGACACTGATTTTCAGTACACTGTCGAACGGGCGAACCTATTAATTTTAATTTACCATACTGAAACTCGAATGGTTAATTAGTAACAATTTACTACCTGTCATTTAATCTCGAAGCGTGTCATTAAAATGATACAAAATGGCGTCGAAACGACCTCTTGTTAGCGCGTCAAGAATTATTAGATAACAAAATTGGCCGCATTATAATAGTTTTGGGATTAAATTAATTAAAAATGCCTCCTTTGATGCGTCCAGTGATGTGGGTATAATTAGACAGTTTGATTTTAAGCGTTGATAGCTGCAGTTGAAGGGAGACGGCAGATGTCAAAATAGATGGTAGAAAGAGAGAGCGTACCATAGACTATAAAAATATAGATGGTGGCGATTATTGTGCGTCGTTTGTGGGCCTATTATTAAGAGGTGCGTTCGAAATCCGTATCGACGTTTGGGATCGCGTTCAGTAATTGCTCGCGACGAAACAAAATTGTTTATAAACTGTTGATTGTTCTGTTAGGCTATTTGTCTACGCGCGTTCAGAAACTGATTAGAATCGAGGCTTTCACGCGCGATGCTATTGTGTGATCATTGTCCGATTGTTTTATTTATCGTCGCGATCGGACAAATACGGTTATGGTTTGTTTGCTTCAGTTGTACGATTTGTTTTAAGGTATTTAACATCGAATCCGAGTCTCGTATTTTGTCCCCATTACATGCTGGAGGAATGTTAACATTGAAGTTAAAAGTCAAATAAAGGGCAGTTAACCTCGTGAATGGAATTCTTAGCATTTAACTGTTCACGCTATTAGAGCCTTATGTTACTGAATTTTGTACAAATAGCGCAATTTTTGTATTCCGTTACCTAGTAGAATACTATACTACTATATGAGTTTTCCTGATGCATAGGTATGACATTCATATTTCCTAACTGACTTTCAAAAATATAGACAAATTCGGATATTTCATGAAAATCTCGCAAAAACCACGCTTCAATCAAAATTAGAGTACCCAAGTATCACAGATTACACTTAATTAAAACGAATGCCACACGCAATGTAATCGTGAAGGATTGTTTTTTAATTGCGCCCGTGCTACGGAGTTGAGAATGAATCGTTTAATTTGAACTCGCCTGAGCGTGGGACAAGTGAGCCCTATTGTTTGAATACGGGCAAAAAATTATAGGAATTCCAGCGTTTGATGAATATTGGTTTCGGATAGATTTGTCGACTTGGATGGAATCGGGATATAGGAGATAGAATGTTCAAAATTTGAAAAATACATTTAAACAAACTAATTTAATATTAAAATAGGGATATTTGGTTTAGGATAAGTGATTTCTAGGTCAAACGTTATTGATAGTATGATAGGATTAATTGTTATGTTCCTGTATATTAAATGTTATTTGAGAAGTGAACAGAGCAACTGTAAAGTTCTTCACGAAACTCATTTGATTCAAGAAAAATAGCAACGACTTGGACACATAAGGAAGTCTTTCTGACAACAATGTAATCTAATATATAAAATTCTCGTGTCACAGTTTTCGTTGCCATACTCCTCCGAAACGGCTTGACCGATTTTGATGAAATTTTTTGTGCTTATCCGGTATCTATGAGAATCGGCCAACATCTATTTTTCATACCCCTAAATGATAAGAGCAAGGCAGAACAGCGTTTGCCGGGTGCAGCTAGTATATAATATATTTAACATTTATAAACTGCCGGTGTTACTGATAATAGACAAAATTCTTCCTTTTACTCTAATTGGTCTATGACAATCCTTAATTCTGAAAACTGAATTCAGTATGCTATATGTAACATGATTTTTTATTCTATATTGACATAGATACTTGTGACTGTCAAATGACAGATGTCAGTCCGAACGGATTCGCGCCATAGCCTTACTTCTTATTAAAAACCCCATACTAAATATTACCATAATGCTTCTGAGAGTTTGTTTATCTTTGAAATGGAGCGATTACGCGCGCAATTTGTAATTTCTTTTCCGTCCTTTGTTCGGTGATTTACGAGTCTCCCATTACTTTATTGATTGCGAACTAAACGCGACTCGGGCTGTAATAACTTGTTGGTTGTGTTTGTGAATGTTTATTAAACTTGTAAGATGCATTCGGGATAAACAATTTCCGTGAGATTTATGTTGGTCGATTATTGACCCTGGCGGCGCGACGCATTTTTCGTTTTTTCTTCACTGCAGTTTATTTTTTGACAGCTATTTTTACTTCTTTGACAGTAATTAAATAGTGATTTTGTCTTATTAACAAATCGGACCATTGATGTACTGAATTACTAGGACATACCTACTTATAGATAGGATTCTAATGATAGTATGTGTATCTATTTGAAATAAAGCCTCATTATTCGTTTAGTTTACAATATCGTCGCATAAAAATAAGCTCGTTTACATAAATTTATCTATTAACGTTAGATACGAACTGCTTTTTAAGAAGTCTGTTTATTGTGAATATTAGTGATATATCTACACTCCATGTGCAATATTACAATTTAAATGTAGAAAATATCAATACAAACGTTTATGAAAAACCGTTTCTATTATTCATAGTTCTAAGATTTTCATTTTCAGCTCAATTAAACCCAGAGCCATATTGATTACCGTTTTTTATTACGATTTATTCATTAACTGTTTCCGATTATCGGTCATGTCGATATTTTAACGATCTATTGAACGAGAACTCGCTTTTTAATTACATACATCTCGATCGACTTTAATTTACTGATTAAGCGACATTATTCCTTTATTGGCGAATCGATACGGAGTCGAATAATCGATTTTATTGATTGTGCCGGGATGCGTATCGAATATTTATTATTTCTACGGAAATTTGGGAGGCTTATAAATAAATTTGGAATAAAGTGTCTTAATTTGTGTAATGGTATGTGAATTCGAGTTTTTGAGGTGAAGCGAGTTGCTTATGGACGGCTTTATGCGAGAGTAAAAAAGTTTCCGCTGTGATGTGACTTGCATTACATTATGGAGAAGGCAGAGGTATTAAAATTCTCGAAATTTTAATCGATTAATAATTAGCTTTTTTATCAGGTTTTGATAGGTCGTAAATGAACTGACAAATTTCACATTCATCATGGTAAATCATCTTAATAGCTATATATAAGCAATAAAACAGTAATAAAATTAAAATTAATAGGTTCATAGCACTGTTATAGATTTATATATCAATAAATAAATTTATTGTTATACTTCGCTCAAAATATCGTAGTATTAAGTGAGTTCCTTTAGTCTATATATTGTCTAGATCTATCCATACATATTGCCTGTAGCGACGCTAATCCTACATCGCGCTATCGAATTTTATTTGAGAATCTTTATATGTTAAAACAATAGTTTAATTTAACCTAACAGTTTTAAGAACCTTCAGATTTCCCTTCTACATGTTTTCGTGTAAAATTAAATACTAATATTATATAATTTAATTTAAAAGAAAAGAACGCTACAATGTTGACTTTTAATTGTAATTATATTATATGAACGTATACTACAAAAGCTTTTTGAGATAGAAACTACCATCTTTATCTATGGAAATATTCGTGTGTGCAGAGCTAGGTATCCATTGTACAATACATTTATAGCTATGCTTAGCTATATTCTTAACTAGAAATGTAGGAGGGAGTCGTTTTGGGGCTGGACCAATCACAGGAGGGTTGGTACAACCCCTGCCTTTCTGTGTTTTATTACAGGAAATTCATAATTTTGTTATATGAAAAATATTATATAAAAAACATGGATAAGCACTGTATTTTAGTTATTCAATGTATAAACGGTTTAATTGTAATGATTGCGATGATAAATTTGTTTTAAAGTTTTTTTCAACAGCCAGTAGTCAGAACCAAGCGAAATCACGGGTACAACATTGAAAACTAACTTTAAAAACAAAACGTTTGAAAACTAAAATTTCCAACGTGTTTATGTATGTCGACATAGTTGTAATGTAAATAAATATTTATTTCGGTGTACTTAAAAAACGATTGGAGATGATTGAACTGTATTATGAAAAAAAAAAACGAAACATTAAATGACATGTGTCAATTGTCAATCACAATTTTTAAGAACAGCTAACATTTCTTACGTTCTTTTTTAATCTGTGCTATTTCACATTTATATTTTACAACGACTGTATTTTGAATTTCGAATACGATTCCGTTCAACCGTCGCCAATTTTTAATATAAATAATAAAATTGTTCCTTATCGGTTACATGCCATAGTATTTGTAAATATAATTTCTATTATACGTGTACATTTAGATGTAAATATGTGTGTAGGATGTGTAGTGTGTACATGCTTCCCAATTCCCCGGTTTCAGTTCAAGCCAATTGTAGTTATTTAATGAACGAGTGATATAAAATATATGTTTTTACTCATTTATTCTAGTGTTTCTTTTCCATTCCAAATTTGAAAATATGAGATTTATATATGAACATGGTACTTCCATGTTACAACAGAGTAGACAATAGATAAATTGTTATTATTCATACAAATTACAGTTTTTTGACTCATTATGATACTAATAAAATGTAGCTATATGAAGAAATAAAACAGTGGATTTTAGATGAGAACATGAAATGTATGTAAAGTTATTTATTCACAACTAGAAAAAAAGTCTATAATTCGGTCAAGTTAATTATTTAGAATAATAAATAGGTAGGCAACCTATATCTACACTAATATTATAAAGAGAAGGAATTTGTATTTTTGTTTGTTCGTAATGGATAAACTCAAACGTATTGGACCGATTTAAAAAGTTCTTTCACGATTACAAAGCTGCATTTTCACTGAATGACATAGGCTGTATATGTACTACGGGCGAAGCCGGGGAGAACATCTAGTATATTATAAATATCAAATTTCCTCTGCCCGTCTACCACTTTCACTTGTACACCCCTAAACCATCATCTAAATAAGATGAAATTTGGTACCAAGATAGTTTGAGACCCAGAAATGGGGTAGGTTTTATCACGCAAATTTCAGGGGAACGGAAATCATAACACTTCTTTGATGTCTCAGGCGAAGCGGCGGGCGGAAGACTAGTACATATTTTAAAGATTATAAGAAACTAGCGGTCCGCCCTGGTTTCGCCCGTGGTACATATATAGCCTTTCTCAATAAATGGGCTATCAAACACTTAAAGAATTTTTCAAATCAGATCAATAGTTCATGAGATTGGTGCGTTCAAACAAACAAACAAACTCTTCAGCTTTATAATATTAGTACAGATTTTAAAAAAATTTCGGAAGACTAGCACATATTTTAAAGATTGTAAGATTTATAATTACCTATATTAATGAGAATAAAAAAACAAACGACACATAGTGACGTATTAAAAAAAAAATTTCAGAGAACAGGGCATTTAGGCGATAATGGAATCACTTTTTACGAACCGTCCGTCTGTCTGATTCGCGGAAACAATTTGACTCAAGTTGACATGATTTTCGTATAAGGCTCGGCTTTTTCGTGGTTAATTAAATATAATTTTGAAGATTTAGATAATTGAAATATAGAATAAGTATTATAACTGCTTAGGTACAAGAGGTTTGAAAAGGAAATTGGTTCCGCCAAAAAGAATAGGTACCGTAAACGCTATTTTGTTTTTTTTTTTATTTTTTTTAATCAAAAGAGGTCGTATCGCCTGATAGTAAGCGAGGAGCACCGCACATGAATACTTGAAGAAGTTTTACGCCTCTGTATTGACAACTTTAGATAAGTGACTAAAGAAAATTTTAAAATTTGTGAACTTTCGCTAACTTTGACTTTTGTATATTTCGTTTACCTAAAAGTTTTTGTAAAACAACAATCAATTAATGTAATTTAGATATAATGTCGTAAAAATTTACTATAAAATTATTATGTGATGACACGGAGCTACAGTGGTGAGAACCTCGGACTTCAAAATCGATAAAACGGGGTTCGAGACCATGCGTGCAGGAAATAAATTGATTTTTCAATTTATCTGCGCATGTATTTAACATCAACCACTGCTTAAAACGGTGAAGGAAAACATCGTGAGGAAACCGGCATGTCCGAGAATCAAAAGTTCGACGACATGTGACATCTGGCAACCCGCACTTGGCCAGCGTGGTGGATTGTGGCCTTAACCCTCATAGGAGGTCTGTGTCCCAGCAGTGGGAACTTATAAGGGCTGATGAGGACACGGAGCTAATGAAATTGCATTCCCTTTGTGGCTAATGTGTTGATGGTATTGTAATCTCTGTTAACTATTTTACACACAGTATGCAAATAAAGAATATTTATATATAAATAAAGAATATATATTAATTATAAATAAAGAATTATTATTATTATTATTAAAAGACTTGGGAAAGGTAAGGAAAAAGGATACGTGTCATAGGTTAGTATTAAGAAGCTAGAGCCTATGTTATTTCATTTTAAAACGTATCTAAGATACATCGCCTGTACGTTATATAAAATCGTTATTAGTTTATCCTTCCATGGAAAGAATAGACGCAAATCTTCCATAATTTGGCTTCTCTTTACCCTTTCAATTCTTATCATCTGAATGACGAAATTCTTCTACATAAATGTTTTTTCATTCAGATTACGAATAAACGATAAGTGCTTGGAATAAACTGTTAAAAAAAACATAATATTAGTTATTTTCAGTTGTTCTATATTAATTTGTACAGTTGTTCTATATTAATTTGTACACGATAATGCAGCTACTTTATATCGGTATAACCTTCACCTACTCATAACAATCACTATTAGAATGTTTGTGATCTATTTATCTGATACATGCCTGCGGTTTCTTATGGTACAATGAAAAATTGATGTAGTTTGTGAATTGATACATTATATATGTACTAGCTGACCCGGCAAACGCTGTTCTGCTTTACTATTATTAAGAAGGACCTGGGTCTTTATAGTTAACATATTATTGACTATTTTTATGTTACAGCAATATTATCCGAATGTTTCCAGCTTTTACAACGAGATAAGACGCGTTTTACTACTGTGCCTCTCGTTATACTGTGGTAATAGTTATTTATTTCAAAACAGAAACAGTAGTACAAAATAATACAGACCCTAACCTTCGAACTAGTAGTGAACTGTGTCTCGAAGGCCAGTTTCTTCCCAATCTTATATCTTTATAAAAGTTAAGAAAATAAAAATAAAATATAAATATGAAAAAAAGACAATGTAGGTATAAAATATTTGTGGATATTTTAAATGGATTGTCTTACGAAATAATAGGCTTCTAACGATAAAATTATCTCTTAATGAATCGATATACTGAAACGTATTTGCAATTGTTATTGTTACAACGAGCGTGTAAAAAGAGTCTCAACTCTCGTCTATAGATACAATATATTATAGATGCATTAACAGAAACCATGAACGTGAGTTGCATGGAAAAGTTCTTTGACCATGTCATGATTGTTACATGTCAGAGATATGTTTAAAGTATTTCATATAGATTAGTAATATTATGAATGTGAATTTAACTCTGTCTCTTAGCAAACTTCATCTTCTTAATGAATTACGATACATCTAAAATATAACATTCTCATGTCACAATGTTCGTTCCTATATTCCTCCGAACCGGCTGGTGATTCTTATGGAATTTGTGTGCATATTGGGTAAGTCTGAAAATTTGCCAATTTTTCATACCCCTAAATGATAAGAGTAAGGCAAAAAAGCATTTGCCGTCTAATATAATAAAAGTCTCAACTTAACAGATGAACAAAAGCGAATCAAAAGCTAATAAAAAGCTTCCAGCAATATTGTTAGATGAACGCAAGCAAAACCTTGCAGGAAAACTAGTCATTACATAAGATATCTTGCTAAATTAAATCTACATCCTTCGTAAGTCCCGGTAGCCAGTCAAATACTAAAAAGTCATAGTTAAAAATACCTCTTCGCAACCTAAGGCAATAAAACTGAACGGTTACTTAGTAACCAATAAATGGACCACACATTAAGCTGTGACGTCACACGATGACACCACCAGACTCCCCCTGCATACAGATGCAAACGCGAAGCGCATAGACAATGTCATATTTTATACGAGTCACCATAGATAATAAATTGATGTGCATAGAGTAGGTGTAATGTGATAATAATGTATAGATTAGAAGTTAACTGCAACGTACGTCGATCTAGTTAGAGGGTTTAATTAATAGAACTAATGCGTAAAGAAATGGATTCGAATCCCGATGTTGGAAAATGTTAGTATTGTGCTTTTTTATTTATTATTTTTTTTTTCATTCGTTATAGGGAAGCGCTTGACCACGATCTCGATTGATGGTAAGCTGAAATGTAGTCTAAGATGGAGCGCGCTTCCCTAGAAGGTACCTGTTCACTCTTCTCTTGAAGACCTCCAGATTGTACTCGTCGGGGAACACAGACTCCGGAAGCATGATCCAATCCCTTGCGGTTTGAATAAAGAATGTGAAATCGAACCGCTTCGTCCGGGTACTTGGAACGTCCACCAAACAGTTGTGCCTAGAGTCTGTGCGCCGAAGACCGATAGAAGAATGGGGATGGCGGAATCAAGCTGTGTAATTCCGCAGCGCACTCTCCAAAGTGTATCCGATAAAAAACTGATAGAAGGCTCCGAAGTCTACGATATCATCGTCGTTTATGGGCTCGTCGTCGTCGTCGGGCTTCTAGACACGCCTCTCTATCGCTTCAAGCGTCTCCAGCTGGTATTTGGCAGAACCATCCCAGATGCGAGCAGAATTCCAAGCACGACCGGACTCTTGCTTGGTAGAGATTGAACAGCCGTCCCGGGCTGAAATACTGTCTCACCTTCGCCAGAATACCAAGATTTTTTGATGCGACTTGAGCTTTTGATTCTATGTATGAACCAAAGTTCAGAGTAGGCGTTAGGGTGTTTAAGCGGTCTGAATAAATAAATAAATCCTTTGAAGCTTTTAAACTAACCTTATATGTATCATAAAATTCAAACTCAAATAAATATTGTCCTAAGTACACATCTATTTATATAAATAGCTTATTATGTATGCTATATACTAGCTGTAACTTGCGGCGTCACTCGCGTGGTACCCGGGTAAAAAATAGCCTTTGTTTTAACACTGACTATATCTATATATCTGTACCAAATAGCAACCATTTACTATAAGCTGTTTTCGCGTGAAAGAGTAACAAACATCCATCCATCCATACTTACAAACATTCGCGTTTATAATATTAGTAGCATGTGATTAAAAAGGTTAACATATTATGCATATCCAATTATTTGATAAGAAACAACCTTTTTTGTTAACTTCATCTGTGATAAAAACCGATATGAGATACACTTAAGTACCTTACATTCTATGCTCATACATTTATTGAACTAGACTACGTTTAGAAACGCTTTCGAGTTGTCATAGTAAAAATAATTTACGTATTATTTTTTATTATAAGATTTTTATTATAAGATTATTTAGTAAAGGCAGTTTGGATACTGTGAGATTGCTCGTGTGTCCGTTTGTTTGTTTGTTATAACTCGTTGCAACGAAGTGATTTTATGGTACGATTTTTATTTTTGGATATATTACATAGATGATATATACATTACTTTTACCGCACAGGAAATTCCTTAACTTGAAACAACTGAATCCCATGGGAATTTTCTTATTACGCGGCTATTCCGAGAGTTTTTTGTATATTTGTAATGTTTTCACACAAAAACCGCAGGTCCGATTTCAAAAATTCTTTCATCAATAGAGAGCTGCAACTTCACTGAGTGACATAGTTGATACCTATATGTTCCATGGGCGAAGCCGGGGCGAACAGCTAGTAAGCTAAAACAGGTACCCTACCGCAAAGTACCAATAGCAGATACTACACGAGAAAATCCTAATATCACACTATCACACTAATATTATAAATGGGAAAGTTTGTTTGTTTGGGTGTTTATCCGTGAATCACGCTGAAACTACTGAACAGATTTTGATGAAATTTGGTATACAGACAGGATATGACTTGGATGATAGGATACTTTTTATCCCAATTAAATGCTCCCTTTGGATAAAACAATGATATCCGGGAGAAGCCGGGACAAACGTATAGTTTAATATAAGTGCAAACTGGAAACTGGGTGGAAAACTAGAATATATATCTCTACAAGGTTTTATAAGACAATGTGATACGTTTAATACATATGAAATGCACGTAAAAGACATATTTTATTATATTCGTAGCTCATAAAACTACTGACCTCTGCTGTATTTATGCGAACCAACGACTGCAATAAAGCTTCACTTGTAATAATCATAATTGTGTGTAATATTTTGGTTATTTCTTTGTAATACTGAACGTTGGCAAATTAAGTCCGATAATAATTCAATAAATTACAATATTACGTACTTGTATCGAGGAAACTCTTCAGTATATCATATTTTAACAGATCTAGCTATGTTTAATCAATGTTAATTAATCTATACTAATATTATAAGGCTGAAGAGTTTGTTTATTTGTTTGAACTCGCTAATCTTAAGAACTACTGATCTCTTTTGACAAATTCTTTCAGTGTCAGATAGCCCATTTTTTGAGGAAGGCTATCCTACTAATATTATAAATGCGAAAGTTTGTAAGGATGTGTGTGTGTTTGTTGCTCTTTCACGCAAAAACTACTGAACGGATTGCTTGAAAAACTATTGAAATGGTACGTAGACAGCTGGACAACTGGAATAACGTATAGGCAACTTCTTATCCCGATAATCCTTGGGAATATGGACTTACGCGGGTAAAACCGCGGGTCGCAGCTAGTAGGCTATATATGTACCACGAGCGAAGCCGGGGCGGACCGCTATGGGGGCGGATAGAAAGAAAGAAAGAAAGAACAATTTAAATAAAGCTGTATTTATTGCGAAGATAGTGCAATCCATGTTACTTAAGTTATGGGCTTAACCAGGTTAACCAATAAAACAACAAGCATCTCTAAAATACTATAGCATACTATAGCTTAATTTTAGGACTGTCATATTTGTCGAATTAAAGTGAATAAATATAATTTATTACAAACATTGACTAAGATCTTCTATCATGTATACGTGACTACGCCAGCAGAAGAATATTTAGAGATGCTTGTTGTTTTATTGATTTACTTGGTAACTGAAACAGCTATATTTTAGTAAATTTCAGTTTGAGATATGTCATTATTTATCTACTATATAAAAATAAGTCGGGTTTTCCTTCCTGACGCTATAACTCCAGAACGCACTAACCGATTTCCACGGTTTTGCATTCGTTGGAAAGGTCTTGGGCGTCGTGAGGTTTATAGCAAAGAAAATTCCGGAAAAATTTCAACAGAAAAGCGGGAAAAACGAAGCCATCTGGTGGCGAAACGGAGTTCGCCGAGTTTGCTAGTTATTTATAAGAATAACATTGAGAATATCAAATTAAAGAAAAACAAAAAGAAATATTGTCAAATCTTTCGTGCCAGTTTGCTGCAGTTTGGTGGCAACAGATGGATCTTTAGCAGATAAATTAGGTGTTATACAAATGTAATTCTTTCATTAATTAAATGTCAAGAAAAATGTCCTATATCAGCAAATATTTGTTGAATTTCACTCTTGTGCAGTTGTGAAATAAAATCCCAAATCCTAAAACTATCTAATAGTTTCTATTCCTTTCATAATCTCTGCTGAATCGCTTATTCTCCATTAATGAGAAATTAAATTAACTGTTAAATTACTTAATCTATTTCAATTACAGAGCAAAGCACCGCGCCTAACCAAGCGAGAAAAGTCAAAAAGGTTCTAAGCAGGTAAGCAGTTCGATTCCCAGACGCGTTAAACCAATTTTCCACGAAGCGACGCGGGTGGCAACTTTTTAACGACATTAAAGATTTTGCAAACAAACAAATTTTTTGATCCCTTTTTTATAAATAACTTCACCCATTTTTATCTCTAAATCTATGGTCGTAAGTTATATTTTATCTGTGAACGAGTTCTAATCTGCTACACGTCAGTGGTTTTTGTAATCTTTTTCGACATTTTTTTACTGCAAAGGCGTAAGGCTTAACTATATCTATGGCATTTTAATTATTCATCTCTTTAGGATAAATAGGCGGTTCTTTTGAATATTAATTCTTTAATGTGCTTGTAAAATGTGAAAAGGACCATTTAAAATAGTATTTTTTACTTATTTTAGAAATTTGATTATTTTCGGATCAGTTACTTTGAATAGTGCTTACGTATCAAAGATACCTACTGATGTTTGCATCTAAATAGTGTTAGATATAGGTGTGTCATTTACATCAAACATTTTAAGAAAACAACACTACAAAGTTACAAATTGCCTCATGAATATATCTACAAATATTAAAAATAAACAATCGACATTACACATTACATTCAAAATGGCGTCCCTAATCACGATTGACAGCTCCATCTAGATAAGCCTAATCAAATTATAGACGATAAATAGACTGTACGTCTGTACTATACGGGCAATCGAAAAGTTTCGTTCTAAATTTATAAATTTGACAGTTCATGCCTGCGCGCCTTTATTATCTGTACGTAAGGTTTAAGGTTATACGAAGTGATAAGTTTGTTTAAGAAAGTTTATCGATAAATCTGAGCCTGCGGACATTTGTTTGCGCGTTGTAGGCAGTTACATTGAGTTAAATTAGTTTTGATTATCTCTTGAATTTATCGTTCATTTACATTCTCATATTGTGATGTGCCAAATAGGGACAATTATGGTATTAGTATCTTAATGTGACATCTCAGCTGACAAAATAACGGAGTTATGGGTTAGATTCTAGATAGTTCACCATAATGACGAAAATGTGAAGATAATTTTTAATTAACAAAACATTCACTTTATTATCTCTTGAGCAGTCGATTATATCTTCTATTATTTTACTACTGTAGTAATAAACTTTATAATTTCATAAATATGTACATCTTAATGTAAAGATTTGTACACAGATAATTAATTATCGACGAAAATATGTTTACCTGCTTATAAATGAAACGCTTCCATTTAATCTATCTTTTTTTTAACGACAAATTGTACGCTTCTTATAATGTCCACGGCTTTATCTTACATCACTTTTCAGTGTCCACTAACCCTTAATTAATATTAATGCTCAATCAAATTTGACACCTGTCAAAAGTGTCAACGAAAGGCGGCAACGCAAACGAACTCTAAAAAAATGAAAATACACTTTAACGAGTTTATTTTAAGGTTTATTTTAACTTTTAATGTGTGTACTATTTATGCTTGTTACCTTGTGATGTTTTCCGAAACAGATTATTTACTGTTTAAATGATTACGTCCGTGTTATCGATGTATAAAAATGTGAACTGTAAATATATTCAATTCAACGCGATATCCTTGATTTTTTTCTATTTTTCGACATATTTATTAAATAACTGAACCACAAATTATTTCTAATTTTTGGTTTATTCTTAAGAAACGTTAATAAAGGTGATAGAAGCACATTGTAACAGTAATCGTAGTTTGATAACGAAATAAACTTTTAATGGTAGAATGGCCATATGCTTCACCAATTTCAAAACCACCCTATATCTATCTTAATATATATAAATTACGTGTCACGTTGTTTGACCGCGATGGACTCCTAAACTGCTCAACCGATTTTAAGCAAATTTACACAACATGTGCATATTAACGCAACTTAAAAGATGGGATAGTTTACATTATTTCTATTACGTTAAAAACCTATCCGGGCGGAGCCGGGGCGTGCAGCTTGTTTGTTTATATACTTTTAAAGAAAAGTTTAACTGTGTATATTGAATCGTTTCGTTAGATCTAAATTTTAAACGTACGTATTATAAACAATACCTATATAATTCTAAATAAACAAAAGTTGCATTTATTTAACGAGTTTCTTATTTATTCTAGAAAAAAAGAAAGCTATTTCTTTAATAGCGCAAAGTTAAAAGGCTTCACCGCAAGTATGCATCTGTCAAATTACCAACCCTAAAATAATGAGGGGGTTGAAATGAATTCCAATTATCTAATAAATTAACCTTTAATTTTGAATTAAATATAATTATTTTTGTTGGATGGATGGAAACATAATTATATTTATATAATGGGGCGGGTCTTATCAAGATTTCGCGCGTTTCCATTGTTTTAGTTATTTTCAAAATGGCTGGAAAATTGGCGGGAAATTGGATTTTTTTTTAATTCTGTTACAACGTTATGGCTACATAATTATGTAATTTTGGTAATCACGAAAATATGTGAATTGATACTTCATTTAGCATAAAATTTGGTTGATTCTGCGTTAGAAACATAATGTTATCAATGCGGTTTTAATGATATAATTTAATATTACATATGTAAAATAAGTTCATATCATTACAAAATATGTTCGTCTTAGAAGTTGATAATGCATAAAACTATAATAACAATTTCTGCAAAACCTATCTACTATACAAATATATGAGTTTTAGATATTCAATCAAAAATTAATTCAGCTTTTTATATATTCTTTTTCATAATTGTATGGTACAATGGAACCGAACCGTACCCACTTTAGCCCATCCGTTGATGGGCTAAGTGGGTGTTTAAATGTTCATTTTGGGTCTAATACCCGCCCCACGCTATCCATTCGTCATAACTACCGTTTTTTAAACGATTTCCAAATGGTCAATTTTGGAAAGCTGTTGTAATCTTGTTAAGGATGGTTTAGACAATTATATTAATCAAATATATATCGATACAGTAGTCCAAAAATAACGTTGGTTTCCATTCCTATCCTATTAATATTATCATCATCATCATCATCATCAGCACATGTTCCTACTGCTGGGATACAGGTCTCCTATGAGGGTTCAGGCCATAATCCACCACGCTGGTCAAGTGCGGGTGGCAGATGTCACATGTCGTTGAGCTTTTGATTCTCGGACATGCCGGTTTCCTCACGATGTTTTCCTTCACCGTTTCGAGCAGTGGTTATGTTATCCACATGCGCAGATAAATTGATATATCAATTTATTTCCTGCACGCTCGCCTTGTCTCGAACCCCCGACTCATAGATTTAAAGTCCGAGATCCTCACCACTGAGCAACCACTAGATATAAAGCTAATGTATTGTTTGAAGTAAAGTAAAGAAGATCTTTTATTTCCTTAAATAACTACGAGAACTATAACGTTTCATTTAAATCGGTTCAGTAGAGAAACATTTTTAAAAAGATATTCTAGGTTCTATGGTTTAAGATGTTATTTTTTATACATAAGACTTCTTACATCTGAAAAGCTTAAAGCTCGTCGTGATACAAAATTGCCAGCAAAATTGTAACTCTTAATAATGACTTATATTTTATAGTATTGTTTCTTAAGATTGTTTCTTTAGTTTAGAATAATCATTTAAATACTCACACATTGGTGGTTGTTTCACGCTTTTATAAGCTTCATCTGTACGTTTGTATGTAACAGATTCCTCTAGACTCGTATTTGACCCACTTGAAACGTACAGATTTAATTCAAGCTTTGTACACTCATCAAGAATCGGTTATAATAGAATAATTTCATGAGTTTATCTTATTATTCCGATAAGATCGCCCGGATTAAATAATTTCACAGAGAAGAGAGGAAAGAGATAATTTAGTTGATTCTATCATTTAAGCATGTTTTTTAGATTTATAAGCTAAATTTATTACAAACATACAATATTAAAACTAATGATACTCGTTTTTTCCTTATTTCGATTTCCATATATTCGTGTATAAATCTATTAATTAACTTTCAATTAAACCAAACAGCCTTTAATCCACAGATAACAGCTAATAAAGCGCCGAATCCAAACTTTCTTCAACAAATCCGCACACACGCGCACGCGCTGTATACACGAAGTGCGCGCGTGTGTGCGCCAGTGCGAACAACTCGTTTGTTCAGAGATTTAATACATGGTAAATTTCTTCATGTTACCTGAGTTACAGGCGGTTTGTAAAGTGGTGTATGTGATTTTTTTTAATATATATCCTTTACTATCTGTGTTTTTGGTATATTTTTTTTCTAAACGTGATAATATCAGAAACAGCTAGTCCAGCTCCGCTAAAATTTGGTTAGGAGATAGTTTGAGCTTGTTGATAAATATCCTTTGTCCTTATAGGATAGTTTTTATCCCGGAAATCGTACTAGAACGGTATTTTACCGAGAGTATCCCGGAGGTGATTATCTTTATAATTTGAATTATATCTCAACGATTTCTATGTTCTTTAGTTTTTAAGTTTAAGTACTCTAGTTTATAATTATTATTTATTTCTGCTTATTGGTTGCGACTATTTTGAATTACTCATCTGTTAAACAAGTAATGATTTTAAATTATTTTCTTAATATTTATTACAAAAGTGTCAAACCTGAAACTGCTAGAAAACCGTTGTTTTTTTCCTCACGAAAAAACATTATTTTGGATATATGATACTCGATCAAGAACAATTAACTACTTTCGATTTAATTGGAACATTCCTAATTCCTTTCTTCCATTTATAGCGTCATATTAAATCTTTCCCTTTCCTCCTTTACTATTTCGATAGCATTAAACATTACTTCTATCTTCCATTCCACTAACATATATTTACAAATCTCCAATATCAATAAAAACCCCTTAAAACTAATATAAAAAACTCACATACAACTGAATACATCAAACTCTTAATTGGATATATCATACGCGTCTGTTTGCGCATGCCAATTGATTGCAACTTAACGTGCAAATTGCCCAGAGCGAGCGAGACAGCAATATTCTGAGCTAGGGCTGCTACTGAGCAGAAAGTTCATTGATAAAAAGCTTATGAGATAGACATACAAGAGCATAGTTGGTATAACTACAGATAACATAAGATTATACTGTTATAACTAACAGATTATATATGATTATGAAGAGGTATTAGAAAAAGTTGTAAAATATTGAGAATAATTAGATAAATAAAAAAAGGAACGATTTGGCTAATATAAGAAATTAACTTTTTTTTTCATATTTTTCATGTCACGTCCATCACAAAAAAGTGTCTACGTGCTTAATCGAGTCTAGCAAGTCAGTATTTCGTATTACTCAAATATACAGCAAGACATACATATTGCTTGATATATTAACTAGAAGACGCGAGGCAGTTTTGAATAGGAAAAATAAATGTTATGAAAACAACCGACCAAATATTAATAAGCTGTACTAAACAGATATACTTTATATCCTATCCTTGCTACTTCGTGTGTTAAATATTTAATGAGTTGCGATAAAACTTTCATATGAAAACTAAAACAAAAACCATCAAATAAATTAGCGTATTCAAATAAACTACACCGCGAAGCGCGAATTAACGTACTACATTTTACAAACTACAGTTGACAGCCCTATTTAGACCATACGAAAGAACGAGACGGAATTCGCGAGAAGAAGTGAAACAGGCATATCACTTATCCATAAGGAAAGAACGGGATGGATGGTATTCCGAGTTCATCTTCAAATATTTATTTTAAGCGCGATTGTTTAAGTATAATCTGTGTTGTTAAGAGAAATAGTAAAGTGGAGGTTTCTACCATTTATTATAATTGGTCCAACATTAATCTTGGAAGCTATATTTTTACGAGGACTCCATGTAAAATGGCGCGCTAAAAACTTATATTTATTAGTGCATACATTAATTTTAATGAAACTAGCTGCGCCCCGCGGTTTCACCCGCGGAAATCCGTATCCCGTAGGAACGTCGGGATAAAAAGTTGCCTATACGCTATTCCAATTGTCCAGCTGTCTACGTACCAAATTTCATTGCAATCGGTTCAGTAGCTTTTGCGTGAAAGAGCAACAAGCACACGCACACCTTACAAACTTTCGAATTTATAATATTAGTAGGATAGTAGGATTATATGAGACTAGCGCTCGCCCTGGCAGTACTCGTGGTGAGTATTTGTAAAGGTATGAAGTCGTCAAAACATATGATAATATAATCAATACTAATATTATGAAATTGAAGAGTTTGTTACTTTGTTTGTTTCTTTGAACCACTGGTCCGTTTTGAAAAATTCTTTCAGTTTGAGATAGCTCATTTATTGAGGAAGACTATATATGTACCACGGGCGAAGCCGGAGCGGACCGCTAGTATATTTATAAAAACCACAACAATGATTTAATATAGTGTGTTATGTATTAAGGATTAGACATACATGATAATGTAGTCTCCATTATTTATTATGGTATTATATCAAATCGTTTCCAATTTTTAAGATACTTGGTAATTCGTTATTTTTATTCCGTAAACAAATGACATTTTTTTTTATTTTAACTTATCGTATACGAACTAAGTAGCAAGTGTAACGACAAACGAAAATAATATATTTTTTAATATTTTGAAGCCAATTTTTAAGTTTTATATATTCGAAAACACTTGTACTGTGCTTAAAAATTGATCCACTATGCAGAATTTGATAGGATTTACACTTTTCTTCAACAAAATTTAGAAAAAAAGGTCCAAGATTCGGCAGGCATAGAGATATATATTATATGTATATTATACAATAGTTTTATATTAACAGGACGCATTTATATTAACTTATATTAATAGGTGACGCGTCACTTGCTTTCAAATGACGCTTTTCTCGTTTTAGAATATTCTCGATTTTAACTCTTTCGTATCACGTACTTATACAAATAAAATAAAAAAAAATCTTGTCCAAATTATATCGAAATAAATAAATATCACACGCCTCGTAAACAACGACAAGGGACTTTTATTGTTTGAGCTTAAGCTTTAAGCTGGTTACAGACGAAGCGTTTGTGACCTTTTAACCGCTGAGACTGGACTGGATGCGTGGGTGAACTGAGGGTTCACCCTGGTAGCGACATGCTCAAGGGCGTCCCTTCTTACGGGGACAACAAACCTCGGCTTAGACTGCCGCATGAATGGAGGGGGCCGGAAGGGCTGTACGGAACATATGTCCCAAATGTCAACCAATTCTAATACTATGTTTTGACGTGAAAAATAATAAACTCTCGTTTCGAAGTGATTTTTATGTCATAGCGGGCAACTGAGCTGGTGGTTCGCCTGATTGAAGCGATCACCACCGCCCATGAACTACAGAGGTAGTGCCTCTACGAATGCGCTGCCCGCTATAAAGGGTTCTGGGGTAAGGAAAGGATTGACGACTGGAAAGATGGACTAGGGTAAGGAAAAGGAACGGGCCAGAGCGTTCCGCGCGTTCGCCGCTCTGCACCCTACAGTACACATTTATTTTTATTTTCGCTTTGTGAAAATTAATTTTTGTGCATCTGGGTTTGTTCGAGATGGACCGATTGTTTGTAATTTAATGTTAGCGCGCTTGTACGGCCGGTAACGGGTTTGATTATGGTTCGAGTTAAGAATAATTGATTAGCATTCTGCTACGATATTTTTATGGACCGATGTTAGGTATATAGCCAAGAGTGAGCTGGTCGCAGTTGGAATGTGTATAGTGCTTTAAATTTCACTTTTTTTTTGGCAACTGTTATTGTGTTGTGGAGTTTATGAAGACCTATTTTAGAACGTAAGTGTTTTAGACCATCTAGATAGGTTCAAGTTTTCGGGTGTAAAGCAATGATAAACTTTAAACTTTCGTATGTATAGAATGAGAAGATTTTTAATAGGTTTTTCATAGTATATAGTTAAAAAATAAGTAATAGTTACGAAACAAATTTAATAAATTGAGTACGATTTCTAATGTATGATCAAGTAATTTTCACTTGCTTTAGTATTATTTAACTACATATTTTGCTTTTAAATGTGTTTTATTGCCTTGGATGGCGGGAATATAAATTGCAAAAAACGCGGGAAAACTTTGACAGTTCAATAAGAAAAAAAAATGTTTTACATAATCCATGATATAATAAAATCGATTGTACACTTAGCAAATAATTTATAATAATAATATTATTAATTCCAAAACTTTTTATTTGGATTACAAGTAAAATATTGGAAATGAACGCTTTTGCGCGTAATGCATATGTCCGTCCCTGTCGCACTCGACACATGCGGTGTATCTGTCCCGCTCGCACAAGTTGCCACTTCACACCTGCACGTTATTAAGTTTGTTTGTTAGTCCACGTTTTATTTTACAATCTCGTTAAGCGCTTGCCTTGGAGACGTTGGTAAATGAAATATATTGAATGAGCTTTAGATTTCTTTTATTTTAAGGTTTTATTAT
This sequence comes from Zerene cesonia, assembly GCF_012273895.1. NCBI lineage: Eukaryota > Metazoa > Arthropoda > Insecta > Lepidoptera > Pieridae > Zerene > Zerene cesonia. The sequence goes on along the minus strand of NC_052130.1, from coordinate 1,015,174 downwards.
TTATTTTTATTTATTTATAAACACTTTATTGGGCTGTCAACGCAGCAGAAACAAATACAACAAAACTTACGCTAAAACATACAGCACAGAAGGCGGCCTTATCACTTACAAGTGATCTCTTCCAGGCAACCAACTGAACAAGTGAAAAACAAAAATACTTAAAGGGAGGTAGGTAAAAAGTTAAACCAGTGAAACATATAAAAGATGATAGTATAATTACACACACACAAATATAAGTAATATACCATACAAAAGAATATTAACATACAAATTTATTGTTTGTATTTGGACTTAAACACAAACATTTATTCATTCAATTAGACTTCGAGAAGCACTTATGAATTCGCATTACCTAGTTTTAGGGTATAGACCGTTTCTCAGACCTACCGTTGTGCACACAAAATTTTATGAAAATCGGCCCAATTGTTACAGTTAAGGTAACTAACTTTGTTACACTAGAATTTTATATCTAGATATCGTAATAACATACAACTATAAAAATATATTCATAGTAATAATTAATTTAAGTTCCTCTAGTATTTATGCAAATAATCTTATTTCATTTTAAAGATTTTAGAAATTGCGATATAAACAATTATTTCAAACACTCACATACTGCCTTCTCCATTGGTAGCGGGGTAACATCTCGTTAGCGATTGCTTATAAATTTGTCCGTCTGTCTGTCTGAAGCCCATTACCGGGTGAATCGCGCGTCCGCTCTAATTGTTTTATTGCTACAATTATTATAACGATTTTTATGTCTTTAACGAAGGCATATTAAGTTGTATTAGTGCGATAGCGTATTACAAGCTTTTGTTTTATAAGAATCGTTAATATGATATAAAAATATTATTTTTTTTAATAGAGTACATAAAACCTTAACAAATTTTTGATTTTTTTTTTATTTGGGATAGCAAAAAGTAGACCAGTTCGAAATCAATTAAATACAAGATAACTTAGTCTAGATATAAGTAGTTACAGAAAAAAATATGTCTAGAGATTAAAGACTTTTAAACGGATTTATTCATTATATTATTAACCCGACGTTTAAAATCCGTAAATAAATAATACTCGCGTAAAATCAAACACAAGAAAATAGTATGATTTGATATACTATACTTGTATTTATAAAAAACTTAAATTCTCAAGAAGAACTCAAGAATAAAAAATATACACTGAGGTGATTAGCTGGACTCTTGGTTCACCATAAATAAAAGGGAGACTATGGAAATGGTAATATTTCTATGGCAAGCACATATCCTACTAACTAATATTGTAAATGCGAAAGTTTGTAAGTATGGATGGATGGACGTATGGATGTTTGTTATTCTTTAATAAAAACAGCTCATCGTACCTGTATGAAGTTTGGTGCAGAGATTACTCAAAAAGAAATTGGTTCAAAATTATTTTGGCACAGCGAGAATTACTCATACGCAAACAAAGCCACGGCAAAAGCTAGTACCTACACCAGGTATTACATCATTCTCACACGATTTCCTTAAGTCCCCATAAATGATGGTACCCGCTCCGAACCATTTATTAGAGCGAAGTTAGCCGCAGGTGGTAGAAAGGCCATTTGATAAATGGTTTGAGTTGTTTTCTAAGTTTGTTTGAGTGTTCTGTTAATTAAATGCTTTGTTAGTTTATATATTGATGATTTAATAACAATAATGTTATTTTATGAGGAAATATGTCTTTGTTATCTTGAGATAGCTGTGGTGGCTTAGTGGTGCAAACAGCAGACCCAAATTGACTCAAAAAATTGGAGGTTCGGGATCAGGCGAGCGTGCAGAAATGAATTGATTTTTCAATTTATATCCACATAATATATGTTATCCACAGCTTGATACGGTGAAGGAAAACATCGTGAGGAAATCGGCATGTTCGGGATCAAAAACTGATCTGCCAGGCACTTGGCCAGCTTAGTGGATTGTGGCCTGAACCCTCAAAGGACGCCTATGTCGTAGCTGAGAGAAAATGTAGGGGCTGATAATGCTGATGATGATGATGATGACGCTGATGCTGATGCTGATGATGATGATGGTGATGGTGATGATGATCCAATGGTGATGTTGTCTTTGTTATTTCAACTGTGTGTCCCTCGATATATTGTCGAAGAATTACTTCGCTAAATGAGTAGTTATGCATTAACTCTTAAACATGGCAAATTACCTTAAAATTAAATTTATAAACTTTAGACCCCATTTTGTGTTGTCGGCCATCTTGAATTTGAAATTTGACATATTACATAGTAGGTATTTTACTTATCAAGTCCTTTATAATATTTATATTGAGGCAGTTGTGAAATAAGAAAGTCAGTCAGATCCCTTTATCAACTAGAAAACAGCTGATAATCTTCAAACGGCCTTATAACCCTATTTCTGCGTCGGTTAATAAACCAATGCTTTTATCGATTTTTCTGGTTTCTTGTATGTTCGATAGATCTCAGAATATAATGACGATTGAGCTTACAACTAACTCACTGAACTGCGACAAACCTACGCGAAAGATAAGCAAATAGTGATTAAAAGTTGATCCCAACAATAATTCCATACAAACATATTCTTATTTATTTATTTAACTCTTCAACAAGATTGTACATAGAAGGAAACTTAAAAGTAATAATAATAATGATTATAATAAAGCGTACAATTTGTTTGGCGGCCTTATCACACACATTTTTTCTTCCACAATTTATTCAATCCACTATAAACAACCAAACCGTACATATCAAGAACCTATCATACAATATAGCTTTATTAAGCCCGATAGGTAATCAATATAGGACATTTTAATCCCGATGTAGGCTGTTAAGCGCATGGTTTACGGAGTACAAGACGCATTCGTCAGTAACCTGATACGTTGGGTGGAGGTGTTTAAGGGACTTTGTGAATGCTTGCTCGTTTTTCAGCGTGTCCTATTGGGGTTCTGGCGTTTTATTTGTTTATCGGAGATGTTTATTTCTTTATCTAAAACGCACGAGTAATTTACATGTATAGGTTTGTTTATTTATTTTACAATTTAATGTGGAACAGCAAATGATGAAAAAAATATTATAATTACTTATCCACGAGTGGGCCTAGTGGTCTAGGTAGTACAGGTCTTTTGATGACCTATTTCACACAATAGTCCTTCAGAACTTAAATACTATTTGGTACTTTAATAAGTTGTGAAGGGAATTAAGGATTTTTTTATAATTTACCTTTTTTATTATTGTTATAAATACAGACAAAATAAACATACAGAACCCAATATTTTATAACTTATTCGCGGCTCGCTAATGGAAATTGAGTTATCCCTCAGACGGATAAGATTTACAGCGACATCCAACATTACGTGGATGTTAATTTATTTAACTCACATTAGATGGTTTAAGAATTCCCACTGCTGTCTACCATTTCGAATTGGTGGTGTTATCGGGGAATCGAGATAGCGTCTTATACGTCCATCGTGTGACAAGTGTGCTTAAATTTATAATTTAACTAGCTGCGCTCCGCGGTTTCACCGGCGTAAGTCCGTATCGTGTAGGAATATCGGGATAAAAAGTTGCCTATATGTTATTCCAATTGTCCAGCTGTCTACGTACCAAATTTCATTGCAATCGGTTCAGTAGTTTTTGCGCGAAAAAGCAACAAACACACACATATCCTTACAAACTTTCGCATTTATCATATTAGTAGGATAGGATAGGATTGAATAATTTATATCAAAGAAATGTAACCGCTGTCGAATTGTCAGAAATAGACCCAAATTTAATGGAAATAGGAAATGGCAAATGGAAAATTGAACGGAACAAATCTTTTAAAATTAGATTAAATGATATTAAGATAAAACAATAATCAAATGAAAACTTATCCATTCTATTCACTTTGGACTAATACGTAATATATACAAACACGTACATTTCAGTGCCACCAACTAACTTATCGTTGAAATGCCGTAAAAATTAAGATGTTGAATTGTCATTATTGACAGCTTCAAGTGATCTGTGTGTTTAACTACTATTAATTTAATCATTAAATATACCAAAAGCTATTAAAAGTGATACCTGGAATAGTAATCTAAAGATTACACTGAAGCAGCAATGACGACACCCTTTATTTAAAATTTAGTTGGAGGAATTCAATAGATGGAGTATCACACTAAATGTGAACTTTGTTTTAATGTTTGTCGGTCAATCACGCTGAAACTACTGAACGGATTTTGATGATATTTGATGTACAGACAGGGTATGAGCTGACTTGGGTGTTGGGATACTTTTATCCTGATTGAATGCTCCCTTGGGATAAAAATAGGAATCGTGATATCCGGGCGGAGCCGGCACGAGTGTCTAGTTAAATAACTTTACTGACCCAATAACATCCAACAAACGCATTTAACCTCCTTTACCAAGTCGGTGAAACAAACACCTACATTAATATAACGCTGCAAACTCATAACTACCCTCAAATAGTGATCCATCACACGCTGTCACAGCATCATCACTGATCAGTACGAGCGGGCCGAGGTTCGATTCCCGCTGCGACGGTAATTCACGCTCACACCTCCGGAGTTATGGGGCAGTGGGATTGGTGGGATTTGATACTTTTATACACCAAATACCACAATATTTGTGACGTGAAAATTCAATTGGTATCATCTCTTGTCTCTAAGAGTTATGGTTCAGAGTTATTTATAGCTCCGCCTGAATATTTCTTTATTGTAGTTTATTAATTACTAGCAGTTGGCCCCGGCTTCGCCTAAGGTACATATATAGCCTTCCTCAATATATGGGCTATGTAACACTGCTTTTTGCTTTAGCTTTATAATTAGTATAGGTTGCTTATTATCATATACCAAGCGGAGAGAACAAACCAAAAATCATTAAAATCCGTTCAAATGATCTTTTATGTTGTAAGGTTCGACTTATTTATACATATAGATTAGAATTTGGAATCCATCCATTAACTAGCTTTTTATATGATAACTAGCTGCACCCCGCGGTTTCACCCGCGTAAGTCCATATACCGTTGGAATATCGGGATAAAAAGTTGCCTATATGTTATTCCAGTTGTCCAGCTGTCTACGTTCCAAATTTCATTGCTATCGGTTCTGTTGTTATTGCGTGAAAGAGTAACAAACACACACATCCTTACAAACTTTCGCATTTATAATATTAGTAAGAGAAGTAGGAAATTAGTAGGATAGAATTTTCAGGTATAAATAAAAGTATTATTATGATTTAAAAGTATCAAAGCAGTAAGTCGCAGTATAACCGTAATATATGATGATGTTGTACGCGTCTATTGTGATCTTTTGTTAGATTATGATAAGAAAGATAACTTATTCTCGGTTAATATAAACGTCTGTTTGTTGCTGGATTTGTTTTTACCGACTGCACGAAAGTGGTGTATTGTTTTTTTTCGGAATACTTGTCTTAATTGTTCTGATATAAGCGAATTAAAAATGCATGGATGTATGTATGTATCGTATTCTCGGAAATTAATAGACTGATTTTATTTTTGTTTGAAAATCAATTTCGATTTTTATTACTGTCGGAATTACTTTAAAATTCACATGCGTGATAAACCAAATGGGTTGCTTGGAATATATAGCATTTAACCATAAGACCATTTGTATGTCAATCTCTTTTGTAATTATTTATTTTTTATTATTTAACTCAACCCTGTATACAATGAAGAATAAATAAACAATATATATGAATTCTAGAGCACATGCTTTCATATTTTTATGTGGATAAAGGCATGTCCACACAACACGAGCGTCTTATATTATTCATAATTGCTTGAATAACTTCAATATGACAATGTATTGTACTGTAATGTCTTTATTTATAACAATTTATAAGAATTCAACGAAATGCCCATTGTTATTTTTTGTTGTTGTATATTTTTATTTAAATCGTCTTGCTATCGTTTAGTATGACGATTTAAAAACAACGATTCGTGGTGCTATATTATATTAATTTTATCAGAATTGTTTCAGCAGTTTTTTTTAAATACCTGATATACTACCTTGGGATAAAACAGGAATCTTGATATCCGGGCGGAGCCGGGATGAGCGTCTAATTAGATTAATAAATTAGCCTACCACTAAATTCCCGCTCTGTATATCCTTTTGACACATACAAATAAAAAAAACCATCCATTAAGAGCCAATTCGTTCATCTAGTCTGTAAATAGTCGTGTCGAAGCTAAGTTTATCGTTTCTCTCACTTATAAATCACTTATAAATCTTAACGATAAATCTTTAAACGCTTCGATTGATTTTGAACTCTATTCGCTGAGGCTAGACTTGATTATCGTGTGTACGATGAAAGCGTGGGTGGATAGGTCATTGTAAACAAACTTACAAAACATGGATATAGAAATCATGTTTCGATTTTGAATTAAAATAATGAACTCTCGTACAAAGGGTTTTGTTTAATGGTGTGCATTAAAATGTCATTAATACTTCTTATTTTGGTATATAAATATTTATTACTGATGGAATTGTGTTTTTCACTACAAGCTGTAGCAGGACTGAATGGATAATTCTTAGAAAATACAAGTGTATATATATCTAACGTCTGTAGACGAAATAGGACAATGTCATTTATTTTTTATGTTGGGAAGATATCATTGCTACAGATTTTGGTAATCTGTCTGTAATATTATAAAGTTGAAGAGTTTGTTTGTGTGAACACACTAATCCCAGGAATGACTAGTCCGATTTGAAAAATTCTTTCTGTGTTAGATAGCCCATTTATTGAGGAAGCCTCTAGGCTATATATGTACCAGTAAAATATAATACTTTTCCTAATATATTATAGGTACTAATATTCACTCAAGCAGTTACTGAATTAAATAGATTTCTTAAACGTTTCGGTATCCGTTACCCTGGATCGTTATAAGAATTACTCTGAATGGTCGATTTTTAAAACGATATTCGACGAATCAATTTTACCATTGCATTGAAATATAGGCCATAAGATAAATATATTTCCTCATATTAGATTAAACAAACGCACGGAAATATTTTTAAATATTACTAGGCTTTATCAGCGCCTTCGCGCGTGAAATTCGGAGTAGTTTAATAGATGATATTATAAAATGAATCTGAATTACTCTTATTGAACAACCCATCAAAATCCGTTGCTTAGTTTTAAAGATATAAGCATACATAAGGACATAAGGACAGACAGGGAAAGCTGCTTTTTTATCCCATAGCGGGTAACTGAGCTAGTGGTTGACCAGATGGTAAACGATCACCACCGCCCATGAACATTCGCAGAGGCTCAGACTTCTGAGAATGCGCTGCCCTGCTTTAAGGGGGTAAGGGAAAGGATTGATGACTGGTAAGAAGGGCTGGACTAGGAAGGGTGAGGAAAAGGAAATGGGTCCCGACTCCCCCACTCTCCATACAAACATAACAGCATGCTATTTCACGCCGGTTTTCTGTGGGGGTGTGGTACTTCCCCGGTGCGAGCTGGCCTTATTCGTGCCGAAGTATGCCTGACTCCCACATAAAACTATTTTAGGTTTTGTTTTAAACTATATAGTGATAGCATATTTTCTACATCTTATTTCGAAAGATAGATTATATTTTAATGGAAGTTATGAGATCATTCGCAAGATGACTCACGATATTAAGTTTAACATCAGAAAACGGACAATAAATTTCACACAGCATCCCATCGAGTGTCGATATTATTAAATTATCAACCATTTAAAGTTTTTTTAAAGATAAAACCATTAATATAAGATAAGTTAAATAAGTTGTCGTTATTATTGTGTGTATCAAGCTTTTTAAAAATAATTATTTCTCGCCCTGATAATAGTTTAGCAGTAGGTATGCTCGTTACCTTTTACCATTGCCTGGAAGAGATCACTTCTAAGTGATAAGGCCGCCAAACAAATTGTACACTTTCTTCTGCTACTTTATTATTATTATTATATTTTTAAGTTTCCTTCCATGTACAATCTTGTTGAAGAATTAAATAAATAAATAAAATATCATTATTATTACATATTTATATATTATTATTAAAACTTTAGGTTACGAATCTACACAAAGGGTTTTATTAAAATAACAAAACTATAATATTATTTTTTGTTTGTTTGATACGATATAAACCAAAACTTACTGGACGAATTTAATTAATGGATCATCAAAGAGTCTACGAGATTCTAACATTATCGACATATATTCTTCGTAGTATATTCTTTGTAATAGATAAAATGGCGAAAGAAATTTATTCGAATCCCGCTTCCGCCTCATAATCGTGTTTTCCATTGGGTATATATTTTTATTAAATATATTTATTAGTAACCATTAACATATACTATATTCTCTCGTCCCAACTTATGTTAAAACTGTAATCTAATCCTCCTCATAGTAGAAGCTTTGCTAAGCCTAGACAAGATAATTTTCAATAGTTTATTTTCATACTGCGCCCCGAGGTTTCACCCGCGTAAGTCCGTATCCCGTAGGAATATCGGGATAAAAAGTTGCCAATTCCAATTGTCCAGCTGTCTACGTACCAAATTTCATTGCAATCGGTTCAGTAGTTTTTGCGTGAAAGAGCAACAAGCACACACACATCGTTATTTATAATATTAGTTGGAAGTCAACGATCACTGACCATTATATAGATGTGAACAAAACCGCATGTGGAGCTTGTTAGTTATTTTATAGCTTTATAGCTAACGATTGAGCCGTTGAACATTATTTAGAATAATTTTATTAGACATAAAAATTCTACCAAAAACGAAACAAGTCATGATTTATAGTGTATCAGATTAAACGATGATTTTATTCAAATTATCCACTATTAAGGGACATTATCATGTAAACGGCTCGATTATATTTGATAGTTATCAATTCTACTAATATAATAAATGCCAGTGGATATATATGTCTTTCATGTATTTATATATTTTAGTCTATTGATTGGATTACAGATAGCGAACAGATCCCGATAATGATAGCTGGGACCGTGTGTTTTGTGCTTTTACGCATTTGAGCGAAGACAATTTTTACAAAACCCAGTTTTTACTAATTTAAATTAAATTTCTTTAATTTTAATTTCATATTCATTCAACATTCATGCTTACATAAAGACTCTTTCTTCAAATGTTATCTTTTGAGAATAAACCAAAGTGATAACCTTTATAACTGACTAGCGTCCCGTCCCGGCTTCGCCCGTGGTACATATATAGCCTATAGCCTTCCTCAATAAATGGGCTATCTAACACTGAAAGAATTTTTCAAATCGGACCAGTAGTTCCTGAGATTAGTGCGCTCAAACGAACAAACTCTTCAGTTTCATAATATTAAGTATAGATTTTAAAAGTGAATAGCTTAATAGAATACCTAGTGTAGACAGTACAAAACTTCTTATATTTCATAAATTAGCAGACAAAGACGGTCAGGAGCCCGCAGCGGGGATCTAAAATGACCCATAAAGAGAATAATGAGCACTGTATAGTAAGATTTTGTATAAAATGGGGATAAAATAATTCCGTATATTGGATATTAATTCAATGCTACCGATTTTGTATTGTGTTATTGTTAAATTTATGTTATGACGGTAGTTTTATTGGGACCTCATGTAGTGCTGTCGGTGAAGCGGTGAATCTGGGCAGTTTCCTATTTGCTTCATTGAAATTAATATTAATGAATCAGCTATGTTCGAACCGTTTGTTTATCTGTGCTCAACAGCAAATTTCGCGATGAAAAAACAATTCGAGAATTCTGTCGGTCTCTGTTCATAGAAGAGGAAGATTATACCAACTACATTGCTTGAGTGTTTTTTATTATATTGAAATATTAATAATACATCGATAATAAGGTTGATCTTTGTTTGTTTGAGCATACTAGTCTCAGGAATTATGTGATCGATTTTAAAAATTATTTCACTTTTCTATAAGCTATTTACGCACAGACGAAGCCAGGACGGACGGTTAGTACTTTCACTTTAACACAAACAATGATATATTAAATAGTTAAAATCTGCCAATTGCTGATGTGCGCATAATTGAATGTTTAAATATTTAAAATATAAGCCTTGTTCGTTACGTCATCATTTTTCAGTAGAATATTATACTAAAACAAACATTGCACTCATATCAGAAAGAAACAAAAATTAAATAGCCATAATTTATTTAGCTTCAACTTAAATAGTCTATAAATATTTAGAAGTTTTTGAATGGTTATAATTTATTTATATATACGCAATAGAGGCCGTTAGATAATTTAAATAGATATACAAACAATAAATTATATCGAACGTAATAAATTATAATTAACTCATTCATATGGAGTTTTTTGTGTTACAAATATAAGCGAAAAAATAGTGTACCCTACTAGATACTTTAAATTTACTTTAATTACAAAATAAATAAGGAATTCTAATGCAGTACCTACTAAGACTTACCAAACAAAACACGCCAACGAGTAAAAAAATAAAATCCTAGACGCTTCACCAATATCCGACATTTTTCACTTCCAACAACACGAATTCGTACTAATAAAGATATGACTGCCCAAAGAAATGATTTAACACGAATTTCTATGGAAATTACGTAATTTCTGTCTATCCCGCTATTTACGGCGACGCTGGATGAATATGTTCTGACGCTGTGACGTCACATAAAATATAAAACCTTCAACCTTGTGTGGTCTATGGCTGCTAGATTTTAATAAGAATAAAATTTGAATTAGGAAACTGTGTATTACGATTCTGTGGTGGATTAAAGGTCAACGACGTCCCGGGGAGGGATCGAAACAAATTCGAAATTCGAACAATTCTTCATCAAACATTAAATAATCACGACAATCCGTTGATAACCCGCGAAGTTATATAATAACATAGCTTATAATAAAAGAATACAGACGTGCATAGAAACTCCGCCTTATCGTTTTCGGAAGTCAGTTACATATACAGGCATTGTCATCGTTTTTGAAGCGTCGGTTGAAATGCATTAATGAAGACAGTATTTAAATAATAAAAGGTACGAAAATATACTATTAAATAAACTTAATGCAATGTTTGCCTTTGCTTGATTTCAGTAATAATATTTTTGTTACCATTCAACAACCGGAGTCATCTACACTAATATTATAAGGAGGATACTTGTATGTATGTGATGGTTTCATGCAAAAACCACTGGACCGATTTCAAAAAATTAGCAAGCGCAGCTTCACTGAGTGCCATAGGCTCGCTCCTTAGGCCCGAAACAGATGATTAACTAGTCCAAACTCGAGACGCATAAAAGTAAATAAAAATAAATATTCATTTATAAGAACTCATTCAGAAACTTCAAGTAACACTTATGGATTATACTAAATTCAATATGCCATGTTAAATACAAAATACCCACTCGCGGTTTCGCGAATAAAGTCAGAGAAATAAATTAGTGCAGTTCCTGACATTTATGCACATTATTCCCGCTCTCGTGGTATTTCCCTGATATACTGTGCTGTGTACAAGACACACAAGTGTCTTGTTTCCTTTTTCCCGTCTAATATCTGTGTCAAACACCATTCAAATCGGATCAGTGATTTAGGCGTGAAGCAGAGACACACAGAGTGACTTTCGCATGTGTACTATTAAATAAGTATTATGTATACTTCATGCTTACTGCTATCAGAATTGATCACGTATTTTTAGAAATTAAAAACTTTTTAACGGATTTTAAACGAAATTTATACATTATATTATCAACCCGACGTTTCGAACACTTTACAGCGAGCGTGGTCACGTGTCTCCCCGTGAATCCGTTAAAAAGTTTTTAATTTCTAAACGTATAATACTCGCGTAAAATCAAACACAAGAAAATACTATATTGAATCATTCATTTCTCCTAAATACAGGTTGCCCTGCAATCTAGCTAGGGAAACATCGGCTTGATATATGTAAACTTTAAAAATATATGTAAGACAAACCGTTTATATTAACTAAATTGTAATTGCTATAAATTGTAAATTTAAAAATGTCAAAGATGTATGTATGTATGTATGAAATAAATTGAATTGAATTGAATTGAATTGAATCACGTATTTAACAAGAACTTACATATAACATAACTTAATCGTATAATAATGCCAAATTTCGTTTAAGCAGTCATTTGGATACAGGTAGCGAAGCGCGCAGGATGTCGTGGTTGTATTTTATTGGTTGAACGGAGGGGGGGAGTTGGAATGGGCCTTTGTGGGGGCGGGACTTCCTAAATCGTGTACTTGCTGATGGGTTATACATATAACTAGCATATTAAATGCATATATAATAAATTAGCCTTGCTTCTGTGGTGTGTTTATACTGAAACACTTGAAAATTAAACAGGGGTGGGGGGGGGCATATAACTATATGCCAAAATATATATGAATACTATCTGCACCCGGCAAACGCTGTTCTGCCTTATAAGAGTAAGGTATAGTTTAGTGGTATGAAAAATAGATGTTAGCCGATTCTCAGACCTACCCAATATGCTTACCAAATTTCAGAGGAATCGATCGAGCCGTTTCGGAGTAGTATAGAGACTAACATTGTGACACGAGAATTTTATATATATAGATATATAGAAGTATGAACCACAGAGCTGATTTGGGAGAAACTTCGTGGTAAGATAGCTTGAGATTTGAGAAAGTAGGATAGGTTTTATCGGAAATACCACGGAAACGGAAATGCGGGTTTTCCTTACACTATAGGTATTGACAAAACCGCAGGTGGAATATCACTTGTCGCGGAAGAATTCCAAGGCTAGTCAGAACACAATGGGACTTTAGACGGTAGCAAGTCGACATAGCTCACGGCTTCTTCCCCGGGGGCTATGAGTATTTATGTAAAATTTCCCTACTATAAGAAAAAAGGCGGAATAGTATAGTAGTAGTAGTTATTAAAAGTATTGTAAAAATAAATTAAAATTCATTAATTAATCTGATCATTTCCATTCCAATACATTTCACCAAACAAATAAAGAAACCATTACCACATACTGATTTAAAAAACTATGTGTTCATAGCCTAAAAATAGTGTGCACTCATCCTAACGCTAATAAGGCAGTCCGCGCACGAGTTTCAGTTTAGTAGCTGCCGATAACGCGCATGTGTGACGCATAGCAATTTTAAGGCTTGTCGTGTTATACATACAGCTCTATATCAAGCTATAATACTTTAAACCGATGGCCATCAAATTTACGTCGTCTAACGCACCATTTTATAAATCAATTTATAAACAGCATCTCCCCCCTCTTCCATACGGCAGATTGAAACAACAATTTTGACATTTTATACTTTGAAAAAACCTTGACTTATGCTAATTTTAGATTATTCTAACGGATTTTAAACGGGATTTATTCATTATATTAT